>NC_140633.1:3841224-4036224 GCF_057382275.1 Copadichromis virginalis
AATATGTCTATTCTCACTGGCATCATGGAGAGTCAAGAGCACAAAATGTTAACTGAATGTTAACAGCAGTCAGAATAGCAGAAACATTAAACTTGTCCATGTTTAATCTGAACATTTGCCCCTGTAGCAGCATAAAGATGACAGACAATAAGGGAAAGCATAATAGCTCTACTTTAACTTTCAAAAAGCTTTCATGAGCCGTGCAGACGGGAACGTCTTACAATGTTGAATAAACTGGCACCTGTAGAAGCACAAAGAGCAACTCCAAGCAGGTGTTTTCACATAAATTTAACTGAATCGTCTCTTAAGGGACTCATGCTTATCTAAATGTCAACAAAAAGCATTGTGAAAAACGTGCGACATGTCCCTCGTGTGACTGTTACACTTTCTCGGGGTAACTGTCTGGGCTTAATTGTCTCTACACGTCCATTACGAATAACTTGTTTGTTGTAAGTGCACAAAAGGCAGAGACAAGTGAGGTGAGACAAAAGGTCACGCATCGTTTGTTGGGACAAAGAAGGCTGCACCATGCATCAGACCCTCACAACAACTCAATCCTACGCAGTTGGTGTATTGTCAAAAAGTTAACAAATGGAGCGCTCGTGACTGAGAACAGATGGCACACAGGCTGACCCAGAAAGAGCAGCAGCAGATTGGACTGCATAATTCTGAGGAAAAATCAAGAAACGCAGGCGAGAAACAGCAGCAACGATCAACAAGACTCACCTGATACAGCTCAGGTCACAAGCTCTCAGACAGCAGTGTGGGTGGAAGAGGTGCAGCTGCAACGTGCAGAACACGATCTGCAGACAGCACTGTTTGCAGATGTGTCCATGTGTTTGATGATTCAGCTTCATGCTGCATGGATGTGATGGCTGAACGTTTGTGTGGCAGACTGTTGGTGCACTCTTCTGTAACGCCGCACTAACAGCCCTCGTTTCATGTCATGTCTTTAAAGTTAAGAGCTTGCTTCGTGCAACCAAAGATACATCGTTTAGTGTGTTCAGTACGACGGCATACTCTGCTGTAGCTTCACCTCTAGACTCAAGCACCCGTCTCTTTAGAAGCATTACCTGCAAAACACAAGATTGTATTTAATATCAAATTTATTTAAGATTATTTAAAAGTGACTAAATAGTCTGAGTTAAAATTAACAGAAAAAATGCATAACATCAGCCAGCAGTGCGCAACAACATCTGGCAAAGACTTTTTGGCCCTCTTAAAGCACCGTAGACATAGCTTGATCCAGACTTGGAGAGTTTACACAACTGAGCCTGCTCAACATCCAAAGACAGCTGCAACAACTGCAGACCTGTAGGAGCTGCAAACAGCTTTAATCTGCTCACTCAGATTAAGACAGATTTGGAGTTTCTTCCCTGAAACAGAAAACAGGAAGGTAATTGTCTTTACCCACATCTTAAAAAAACTGAATCCAGTGGAAAAAAAGTTTCCAAGTAAATTATTTCAAGATTGTCTGGTTTAAATTTTGATTATGCCTCGTAAACAAATCTCACATTATTCAAGTATTTCCTGCAATCAGTGAGAAAGAGATTACTTCTAGAAAAAGTTGAACTGCTGAAAGGTAAACAAGCAGAGTTTGGAGGCTTGTGAGTCTGTGGCCTTCAGCTCATCATTCTTCAACTTCCTCCAAGAGTCTCCAGATGGTTCAGGTCGGCCAGCCAACCAGTGTCCTGCGAGCAAACCTTTGGGTAGAAGTATTGGACCTGTGGTGCTAATTCCAGCTCCTACCCAAAGTAACCTGTAGTTTCCAGGTAAATGTCTGGCAGCTTGCTCACTCCACTTCCTCATTTACAAAGATCCTCAGCCCGCGACTGTCGGGTGTTCCGGGAAGCGAGTGAACCCCTCTCTCTAAACTCATGCTGACCACAGGCGTCAGCCACCAAACTCTGTTGCAAACCCTGACCCAGGATAACCACAAACAAACTAAATTAACAAATACGCTTTAAAGACAGACTTCTCCACCCGACAGAAATGTTCCCAGAGTATCCAAGATTCCTGTTAACGCTTTCAAACGAACAGCTGGGCAGTCACACTGTAGCAATTTTGTAGCAAACGTTGTGTATTTACAAATGAAGACCCCAACCACCTGCTGTCGTCAGCATCACGCTGCAGTAACTACACTGTGTGCAGGTAGATTTGAAATCATCATCACACCCACTGGAACTCTTTCATCACATGCATCATCATTGTATCCTTCATACATCACGATCGTACAAGTTGAAGCAGCCATAATAAGAATTTACCATTTTATCTCGCCATAAACTGTCATGTCCGCCCTGCTGACTCCGACTGTTCAGAGACGCCCACATGTCACATTAGTACTGACTCAAAGCCACAGTTGACTTCTAGGGTTGGTGGACATTCAAGGGTCCTTTCACACTGGCCAATGGCTGCCTGTCAGGCGAGACCATTTCAGAGTGAATGAAATCTGATCATAGACACGGTGCCAGACACAGGGCGAAGCCAGAGCAGGGGGGAGTCGCACAATTCTGGGTACGGCAGGTTAACAACAAACAGATTCTGCCACTTTGGCATTTGGGACATTTGTATGCAAGGATTAAGACTTTACATAATGAACTTCCTGAGAAAATAGCCAACAGCTAATTTCAGGAGGCAGTAGTCAGTTTAGGCGTTAAAATGAACGTGGGTTTCTTACAGATACAGACGGAGGCACTGATTTAAACCTGATAACAAAGCTTTATTGACCAAATGATTTAATGCTTAGATCAAACATGAGCTGTGAGCTATGGTGGACATCAGGCTCTAGGAGTGGGGGACATAAAGCGGGAGCTAAAGGGGAATTTGGGGTGCGGGTGGTGGTGCTCAGAGTCATTGCAACAGAGGGGCAGAGAGAGGTCAGGAGAGTTAGCAGGGAGAGGATGGCGTGGGGGAGGCAGGAACTGTCATGGCTCAGAGGCCCGTGAAGTGGAATGGACTCATGCGCAGAACCAAAAGCAAAAACAACTTTTAGTTACAAGAATTCCTAACTTGGATAATCAAGACAAAAACAAGATTTAATTTTGTGCACAAGCGTGGTGTCTGTGAAGTGCTGGGCTTAGGCTAAGCATGAAACTGTCAGGTCACGAAACTGCTGAGGGCTGGAGTGGGCAGGTGGAAACTACAGCAGAGCAGGGGCAGTGAAACAAAGGTGAGGATAATCAGAACGGTCCGAGGAGTTGTGACAGTTTCCCAGTTTTATAAACTGAGATGGATTACGTGTTCGCAGGTGGGAATAAGCTGGAGGTGGTGGTGAGGCGAGGTGTGCATGGCAGTTTGCATGAAAAGGATTAAGCAGCTGACCAGAAGAAGCGTGACTGGCAGGGTTTGGATGACGAGTCCAGGTACTGACTAGGAGACAGGAAGAGAGAAGTAACGCACACAGAGATACATGGGAACATGAGGCATGTGTGCCAATGAGACAATCTGGCGAAGACTCATTGTGTGCGCTGCTCCTAAATGCTGCCAGAATGATTGCCTGCAGCTGAGGAACGGGGAGGAGCAAGGAGGGCTCCACCCAGAGGAGGAGAGCCGATGCAGCTACTATGATAACACATAAAGCAGCTCCACACTAACGAAGGTTAGTAGATGGTCTGGCAAAGACTCGTTGAGTGCGCTGGTCTTAAGCACCGGCAACCAAATCACCATCAGGTGCGGACAATAGGCAGTATGATGAAGCTCCGCCCAGAGGAGGAGACCCCAGCTCTGTGGAAAAACACCTGGACCATGACAAGGTTATGATGGGACTATTATCTTCCTAATCATTACTGCCTGGGACCAAATGTGTTTTAATTATGGCGACTGGTTTTGAGAGGGCACTTTACCCACAGGCATAGTGATGGAGAGTGGACAAGCAAGTGGGATGCTCTCCAGAAGCTGCTTCCAAATCCAGAGTTTTCCATGGGAGCTTGACACGGAGAAGGATCTGAAACAAGGGCACAAGAAGCAAGTGTAAGTAAAGACTAACATGTTGGACTGAACCAGTCTTTAAATAGGCTCGTCACTGGTAAGCTGATGAGAAGCTGGTGTGCCAGCCAAAGAAGGTTGAGAGTGGACATGGCTTTCAGAAGTCCTCCAGAGAAAGAGAGCGATCGAAGGAATCAGAAACGAGAGATGGCCAACAGGGCGCGATGACAGGAACGGTCTGATAGGCTTCAGTCAGACCTCAGAGTCCATCATAACACAGAAGTCATAACGGAAGAAACCACTGGATTCATTTCTATGACTGTGCTCACAGATCTGACAGAGACTGAGAACATATTAGCTCATTTATTTAATATTTTGGAGTTTATTTATAAGTCTTGCTCACATGCAACACTCAGCAGGGGTTCCACAGGGCCGAGTAGTCCGGCACTGTGTTCATGCTTCACTCAGGCATTATTATTTGAAAGCGCTGCATTCATTGTCGTTGCATGTAGATAATTTATCTAAGCAGCTCGATGACACAAATTAAATATTTAAACTTCTAACATCTTTTAAAGATATAAAGGTTTGGCTCACTTATCATTTTTACATCTAAGTTCATAAAAAATCAGATGTTTTTGCATCTGCATGTTAACTTTGTGTCCTCTCGCGGCTGTAAACAATGCTTTGCTTTCTCCAAGTATCTCTGGCATATGTGGAGTTGCTGGTTCCACCACAGGATTTCTTCTTCTGTTGTTGCTTTTTGTGTCCTTATCCATTTCACTTTTCTCTTTGCCTTCGTTTTATTGCAAACTGTGAATCTTTCAAAAACTGTTGAAAAAATTAAACTGTTTCCCAGCCTGAAGGTGTGACGGGTCGAAGGATTATGGACGAATTCATATAAGTTGATATACTGACGAAAATAATGTAAATATGGTAAGAAAATGGTTAAGAGGTTATTATTTTTCATGTTATATTAAGAGTTTTCAGTTTATTTAAGAGAACAGCAATCTATACATCACTGATCGGCTAGTAAGCCTTTTCTGGGATCAATTAGTAGTGTCTCTATTCTCCACTGAGGGGCTTTGTGCAATAAACGACTGCATGAAAGAAGCAAGTCAAAATCACTCTCGTGATTCTTTTCCCCTGTTTTCAGGTAAAAGTGTTTAAAAGTTGATGTATTTGCAGATATTTAAGAGGAAACCGTTCATTGTTTTGTAGAAGCATTATGTTACAGTAGTTTTGTGCTTTGAGCCTCAGTTTTGTACTGTATAATGTCCATTAAGCTAATGGCAGGAGAAACGTGGCTGTTGTTGTCCATTTGGGGAGGAAACATGTTCCGATATATGTAAGGTAAGCACTTTATTTAGCTTTTCCTTCCACTCTGTGACACTGAGCAGTACAGGATGTGAAATACTTATGTTCATTTAAGAGGTTTAAAAACAAATAAAAGAATTTTACAACGATCCTAAAATGCACAGGGAGCCAGTGAGTGAAATTAAAATGGGGGTAAAATGTGCTCAGACTTTTTTGTTCCAGCTAAAAGACGTGCTGCACAACCTGCAGACGCCTAATGGACGCATCACTAACCCCACAATAAAGTGCGTTACAATAATCCAGCCGAGATGTAACAAAGGCTCTGACCTGGACGTGGACGATGTGATAAGTGTTCACTGTGTTATTTGTACAATCATTAACATGTTGCAATGCAGTGAGTCTTCTTCTTTGTTTCAGTGGAACTATTGCGACATGTTTTCCATGTTTTCTTCTTCTACAGTGATCAGATGATTAAATGTGACAGGTTTATAACCTGTAAGGAAATCATTTATATAACTAATGAAACCTTTCAGAGTTCATTTTAATCTTTTCTTAATTAGAACAAAATTAACAATCCCTTCAAAAAATGACTTTGATGTTATTGCTGCTGATGTTGTGGTCAAATTAGCCCCAACATCTCAGACTATGATGATTTCTCTTTAATTAAATGATTCTACAGGTTCTAGTTTCATTGACCATCCAAGTCAAACTCACACATCACTGCTTTAACCCTTGCACACACATTTAGACACAGGAAGCGCAGTTTCCAGGGTTCAGCATTTCTTCAAAAACACTGGGCATCAATGCTCACTGTGTACTAGCAGTGACATCGCCACAGCGCTGTAGCTTTTACTGCTGAGGGCGAGCGCTCTGATCCTCCTGAATCATAGGTGTGGCCATTCAACTCACCAGCACTGATGAAGGCAGAGAAGAAGCAAAGAACCTGAATGAAAGTGAATTACATTGCTGCTGCTGTCTTCACTTAAGTAAACAATGGTTACATTTACGTCCATCTTTAAATTCTTCAAAGACACTTCCTATGTTTCCGTACTGCTTTAACTCTAACTCCTCATGACCGGTTTTAGAAACAGAGGGGAAGTAAAGTGTTGCATTGTCCAGTGAATTAACTGCCCCACACCCCGAGACATACACGTGGTGAGCATGTACCCACATTTACATGCACACGGGTCTCAAGCTAAACCTTTTTGTAAAAATCAAAATAAACAAATGCATCGAGCGTACAGATTTGCAGCCAGTAGCAGAAGAACCGTTAAGGTAGTAAAGAATTAGGCAGAGCCAAGATCTCTCAGGTCCCTTTACCATTTCTTTACACTCTTAAGTGATAACGGCAGCAGACGATGTTCACGCCTCATTTCATTTCATTATCGTGTCCCATTTGCCCCATCGCCTCAGTTCTTGGACTAGACTTTTATCTCAGCATGCAGGCAATCGCTCATAGACAGCAAACATAATGGAAGTAGGGGGATTGTCTAATCAAAGGTTTGTGAAACCAATTTGCAATGCTTTGGAAAAAGTACTCCAGAGAGGAAGCATTCACCAGTGACTACAGAGGGAAAACCCTGCATCACGCTGGGATGGAGACAGCAGCTCCATTATGATACAGACTCTCAGTGCTCGCCTGACTTTTACCACAATAATAACAACAACATTAATAATAATAATAATGATAATAATGGTAATAATAATGATAATAATAATAATAATAACAACAATAATAATAATAATAATAATGATGATAATAATGATGATGATAATAATAATAATAATGATAATAATGGTAATAATAATGATAATAATAATAATAACAACAATAATAATAATAATAATGATAATGATGATAATAATGATGATGATAATAATAATAATAAGAAGAAGAAGAATAACAATAATAATTTCAGACACATGCATGAACTCAGTTTCAGTTGAATCCTGGTTGGAATGAGCAGCAGTGAAGACTACAGAAGACTCATTCAGTTCAACAAAGACAGCCTTCATAAACGTACCTGTGAAAAACTAAATGCACCTCATAATTCAACAAATCCTAGAATAGCAGCAACATTTTTAAATAAGAATTTTCATCATCATTGTGAAGCAAATTCTGTTCCCTGAGCTTTGAGCAGCTCTCCTCAGGTCTGAGCAGCTTTTTTCTGCTGTAGATTTGCTGGTGTCCATCCATCCATCTTCATCCGCTTTATCCGAGGCCGGGTCTCGGGGGCAGCAGCCTAAGCAGAGAGGCCCAGACCTCCTTCTCCACAGCCACCTCCTCCAGTTTATCCGGGGGAACACCAAGGCGTTCCCAGGCCAGCCGAGAGTTATAATCTCTCCTGGCCGCCACCCGGCACACAATGCACCCGACCCCTATGGCGCCTCCTGCAGGTGGTGGGCCCATGTCTCCTCTTCGGGCTGTGGACATGGACTAAGGCCCAGCCACCAGACGCTCGCCCTCGGGCACCCTCCCTGGGCCTGGCTTCAGGGTGGGGCCCCGGTAACCCTATCCCGGGCAGGGTAAACTGTTCCCTCGATGTTCTCTTCATAAGGGTCTTCTGAATCGCTCTTTGTCTGGTCCTTCACCCAGGACCAATTTGCCATGGGAGACCCTACCAGGGGGCAAAAGCCCCCAGACAACAAAGCCCCTGGGATCCCTGGGACACACAAACCCCTCCACCATTATAAGGTAGCGATTCACGGAGAGGATTTGCTGGTGTGACTGGGACTAATAAACCTGCAGTGCACCTGTTCCTACACGTGAATTTTCTCAAGTATCAAAAAGCACAAAATGCAAAAACATTGAAAGTGAAGCAGCAGTGAAAAACCACACTTTGTGTTATTCCTAAGAGCAGGAAACTGGGACTTTGGGTCCCTGAGAGTTTTTAAATACCACAGGTTGCTTGAATGGTGTTGCTGACCAGTGTGTAGCTATTTTCTAATGGCTGCTTCCAGGAGGATAATGTGTTATATGTGAGGCTCAGATAATAATGTCAAACTTATCTGGACCAGATCTCAGTCCAACAGATCTCCTCTAAGATGTGGTAGAACGGCAGATTAATATCTTTGCCACATCATAAATCGTTCCATTATTGCTGTTGGTAAATTTGTATCTCAGTGTTCAGGAAGTATATCTATGTTTTACCCTGTGAGCATCTCCGTGTATGTAAGCAGGATCAATAACACAATACTGGACCAGCTCTTAGGAAGTCCTGATACATTATTGCCAGGCGTTAAAGAACAATCTGGAACACCTTCATGTCCTGATCTGTGGGAGTACCTGGAGGCGTTTTCCTTCTGTGGCTGCTGAGCCATCTCTTTGGGGCGGAGACTTCAGTGCTTCATCTGAGCCTCTTCTGCCAGCAATGAGTGGGAGACTTACTTAAGCTGACTCGACTGCTTCTCCTCGCCAGTTTGTTTTACTCTTCTCGGTGGTGAATGACGTTTGGCCTTCATGGTTTTCCTCGTGTGATTTATCTCTTGGAGTAATTTCTGTCTTCCTTTCATTCAGCGGAGTTCCAACCCTGGCTTCACCTTACTGGGACAGTCTCTGTCTCCCTGCCTGCTCACTCGCCTGCCCTCCGACCTCCACGCTTCAGCTTGAGACCCCCCAGACGCTTTCCATGAACCTTCTAGTTATCAAGCTCCAGTTTTCTCTTCAGACTATAACTACCTCTCCCTCTGTTACAGAAAATTCCCCCCGGCTCTCTGACCTCTTCCCCACTCCTGCAACTAGCCTTACTGGGCCTCCCTCGTCACTTTAGGTCACTGTTCCAGATAAATATCACTGTAAAGCATTCCTCGCCCGTGTTTGTCTGCGTTTTTGGCTCCACTTTCCTGGGCGAACCTTTCGACTCATGACACTTTAGTAATTCCATGATACATAAAGCTGTTGAGTAAGTTGATCTATTGTGTCCTTCAGCCTGGAATTGCTTCCAGCTGAAAGCAGGGAGATACTTGCTGAGTAATAGGAATATAATGTCATCCCAAACTTCCACTCCTTCCTTTATTTTACTCTTCCACCTTTTTTTTCATGCTAACATTTTGAACACAGTATGGTTCTTTAGTACCACAGGATGCATATGTACCGAGGGTACAACTCCTCTAATTACACAGCGCCAAATCACAGCAACAGTCGCCTCAAGGTGCTTTAAGGCAGATGCTACAATAATACATAGAGAAAACCCAACAATCAAATGATAGTATGATATGTATAACAGCCAACACCTACAGGTGTCCCAGCAGTCCCCTGGGCCATGGACCGGAGTCGTTTGGGCCACGAGAGTTGATGCTCGGGTTTGAAATTTATGGTTTTCTGGGTTTTTAGCGTTATTTTTTTTATCATTTTTATCGCTGGTCTTTTCCTGTGTTATGAATAAATCTTTTTTTGGTACTGGTTTTATTTTGTCGTATTTATCCGCAACACCTTAAAGGCCGGTCCATGAAAATCTTGTCGAACATAAACTGGTCCGTGGTGCAAAAAAAGGCTGAGGACCGCTGCTCTCGTCTGTCCCTGTCTGAGAGCAAAAAGGACGCGTGGCAGCCACACTACCTCCACCCTAACTCGCTGATAAGAAAGGCGGTGTTGCTGCTGTGATGGCTAATATTATATAAAGCTACATACTTCATGATCTTAGTTCTGCAGCCGTACTACTGTTTCAGTCTCTTTTGGTCAGAGTCAATGTTCATGTTTTAAATAAAGGCCAGCCTCGTGTCAGTCGCTTCAACGTTCTTTGTAATAAAGGAGTTCATGTTTAGCTACATGGACTGACTGTACATGTGGGGGTTTTTGTTGTTGTTTAGTTACCATAGTATGAAGCTGGGTATCAAGTAATCCTGCTGATATCAGTAGCACACATAACTTTCTGGTATTGTGAAATTCCCACACTGCTGCTCTACCTGAGCTTAGGGTTCCCACATCTGCCACTGTGTCCGCTATGCCCAGATTAGTATTTTGCTAAATCTTTTGATCTGTGCTAGACTGTTTATATTTATACCAAGACGTGGCAGAAAAATGTCAAAATCCTGAGTTTTGTCTGTGCATTCAAAACAACCTTTGGCACTGGGCACAGGGGAAGGACACGCTCTGCACACACCCTTCTAGTTTATAATATGAATACACATTCAGCTTTCATTGTGTTGGTTATGCATGAACACTGTGCCTCTTTTCTAGGGAGGAAAGAAAAACAGACAAGGTATCAGTGGGCACTGACCTGTGAAGGTCAGCTTTTACCATCTCCTCATATTTCTTCATTTGGGAGACTCATAGTGGTCACACAGACCAGGGGAAGATAAATCGTCTGTCGCTCAGATTTATAACTTTTGTCCAAAGCCATCACCCTGTGTGCTCACAGCCCCAGTTTTCATTCTGTAAACATAAATAGCTTTGTTATCCAATTTCATATTTACAGAACTAACCAGACGTGTTTGAGAACACTTATTTCAACAGTTTCTTTCTTGAAACTGAATTTAAAGCTGCAAAGTTGTGGGCTGAGCATGTTGTGCTATTGTTAGAAAACAGGCTCAGAAATTCCTCTTTGGAGAAGTGTGAAATTGATCTGGCACTCACTGAAAGGCATGTGAGGAATTCACTGATTAAAGGAGACATGCCTTCCCCTCACCAGCTCTGGATTAATAGCCATCACTTCTGCTATTCTAACAGCCAGTGGTTTTGTTCACTATGGTCCCCTGCCTTTGTGAGTCTGCAGCAACCTTAACTTTGTGTACAACTTAGAGCAACCTGCTCCATGATTAAGATTCAGTGGCTGTGTCCTCTGAATCGATCAAGAGAGCAAGATTATCGGCCTGCAGGGTTGATGGAAGTTATGAATTATTAGGTGGAGAGGAAAGTAATATTGGAGGACTGAGGATTGAGGACCTGCAGCAGAAATGACCAATGACTGCAGTGCTATGGTATAAAACAGACATTGGTATGATTTATAAGGTAAAGGGAGGCCCCTGGAGAAAGGCCAAGGCTTATGCAATTAGGCCAGACTAGTCAAGCCCAACCTTTTCACAGTACTTATAACACCTTCAGTCATAGAGAAATCTGCTCCACTTTAGTTTGATGGATGCATTTACAAGTATTGTCACAGCTGCATCAGTGCTTGCAGCCTCTAGCACGCCCGGCTGCTAGAGATTATACGTACATGCTAGTGTTTGTTTTGCCCAGAGGGTGAGTGCAGTCCCGCGATGAACACTCGGGACTTTTTCAAACCAGCTGTCACGACTATTCTACTTATTTAGGCTGAGCTATGTTGGTGGTGTTTTAACTGCTGTAACTAAAGAAGTTTCAGAGATGAATAAAATATTTTCTTAGTGCGAGATGGACATTAAACGGCCTCGTAGTCATCTTTCGATCGAAATAGAGGGCTGTGTATACAACTGTGGAGTGAATTTAAAGGCTGATCCACAAGTTTAAAAATGTCTACAGTGATTTGTGTGTCATTGTAGACATTTGTACAAATGCATGCTCCGATCCAAACGCTAAACAAAAGCCTCCTTTGCTGAAATCCATATAATACTATAGTGTCAGGGTTCAGGCTGGAGATGGCTTTTTCTCCTTTGCAGGTAGATGGGTTGGCAGGCTTACCTGTACCTGAGGGGTGGAGCCTTCTGTGTATGAGGCTTGGCTGTGGTTCTCTGCCAGATGTGCCGTCACCCTTGATGGTAAATTGGATCTCCTCGTTTGTTTGTCTCTTGTACTTACATGAAAAGTAATCCCTGATTCTTGTTTCGTGACAGGGTATTCCACTCCACACCAGACCTCCAACCTGCTAGCTCCCAGACCTCAACTAAGGCTCTAGTCTCTCATTCCAGTATATGCTTTACTGGCCCAATGTGATCAACCTTTCAGACAGACTCTCGATAACTGTCACTTTTGCTTTTTCTGTTACCTTACCATTCACTCTTTGTAAATAAAAACCTTTTCTGCACGATCGTTGTGCTCCTTCAGTTTCTCCTGCCGATCTCTTGTCTATCTCGAGTGTCCTGTCTGTTGTGTTTCCTAGCTAGCATGCGCCTGTGTAGTTTCTTATATTCTTGTTTCCTGAAAGTCCGGCAGTAAAGCTGCTTTTGGGTTCAGTCCTGCATCTGAGTCCACAACTCTGCCTGCCACACATGACAGCCAAATCTGCAACCATGACATTCAGAATATGTTACTATCCAAGTGTATACTCAAGTACTGTGAACTTGAAATAACCTTAAACACTTCATTGTGATTTACTTCCCAGTATTTGCTCTGGTATTACTGAGCTGTTAAGGCAGCAAACACACTGATTCGTTTCATAGAGATTTGATTTTCACCCAGGTGTGAAAATACCTGAACATACCTGTCTGTGAAGGTTCTCAGTCATCCAGGTCATCGTAGTCTAAGGAGCTTGCAAAGAAAAGCGTCTGGACTTCTTTAAGTTGCTTGAAGACGTTTCACCTCTCATCCGAGAAGCTTCTTCAGTTCTAAGGTCAAATGGTGGAGAGTCCCAGATATAAACCTAGTGGGAGTTTCCCCCCACATAGGGACAAAAGGACCCCTGATGATCCTCTAATCGCCTGAGCCAAGGTGTGAAACTGGGCGTGGGTCCCAATCAGCCAGAGTTTCGGGTGAGTTCATTGTGAAACCTGGCCCCACCTTATCATGCGAATTCCTGAGGTCAGATGGCCCAGGATGTGAGTGGGCGTTAAGGCGTCTGGGAAGGGATCTCAGAACTGGATAGATGGCAGAGAGTTGGTGTCGTAAACATACCTGCACCAATGGCTTGGTGGTGTTTCAGGGTAGGATAGCTGTTAGGTTGAAATTGTTAAATATTGTCATTGTGCTACTTAAATTTGTAAGTCTTGGTTCAAAATGTATGATCAAAGACATCCCTGTGTTTCTGACCCCCTCCCCAGCCGGTTGAATGGTGGGGGAGGCTGTAGTGTTTTATTATAGGCTCATCCTATGTGAAGGTTCTGTTTCCTTGCTTAGTAACTTCCTGGCTTTATGACCCTTTTGGTGAGCAGGAGGTCACACAAACACAAACACACACACACACACACACACACACACACACACACACACACACACACACACACACACACACACACACAGTGTTCTCAGAATAAAAGGCTGTTAGGCTGTTTATTTTTAGTTGGCTAGGAAGCCGGTGAGGAGCGTTCAGCTCTAAGAGCCTGGTTCTGACCAGACTCCCTTGAAGCCCGGTTCCGTCATTGTCTTGCTTTCTTCATGGGTGATAAGTCTCTAAACATGCGGGCCTGTGGAAGCGCAGAGCCAACAATAGCAAAGCCCTCTTTTCCACTTCTTCCATGTACAAATTGGCCACGATGGGTGAAACTGGGAGCCCATGACACACCCATGTTTCTGCCTGTAGAACTGACCCCTGTATGTGAAATCGGAATGAAGACACAGTTCAAACACACTTGGTCGGTCCTGTTGCTGAGGTTGGGGTCATCCTGTAATCTCTTACGAACTACCTCAATGGGATGCAAGTGAAGAGATGTAACGTCGTACGAGACCATGGTTTCATCTGCCTCCATCATGACATCTCTCACCTTCTCAACACAATCCAAGGTGTTCTGGATGTGGTGTTCAGAGCAGATTGGGGATCGAAGCCAGAAACTTGGAGATGTTATAGGTGACCGAGTTGATCGTGCAGACAATCGGTCTTAAAGGTGCACCCTGTTTATGTATCTTTGGTAAACCATACAGACTTGGTGTAGACTCCCCTGGGTACAGCCTGTGGTATGAGGTCCGGTCAGTAGCCTTGTCTTTGTCTATCACCCTCGTCCTGTAACCACTTCCTTGTTTCAGGGGCTCATAAGTATTTTTGTCACTGAGTTTCAGTCATTGTGCAAAGGGACCTGCAGTCAGCTGAGAGTGAAGGAGTCACTTGGATGAGTGACAAAATGTTTCTCCCACTGAAAACGTCCAGATGAACAGAGGCGAATTTTGAGGATACAATGATTGCAAGCACCGCAAAGTGCACGAAAACGCATAATTTACTAAATATCTTGATAATTAGAGCATGACCATTGTTATATTTACAGAGTTAGCAACAACAGGCAGATGAACACGTATACGTATGCTAACTCACTGTCAGAGCATAAAAAATGATTTGCTGCTAGTCCAAAAGTCTTCTTTCATCCTGGAGTCAAACTGATAGAATATTTGATCTCATTTGATTTTTATGATCAGTTTGGTTTTGGCATTTTTGATGGATTTTATGTCGTCTGGACAAAACTCTGTGTGTCTCTGTTTCTGTCGGCCAGTCAGACTCTGATCAGTTCAGAGTCAGTAAATCTCTTCTTATTAAAATGTTGTTCTAAACCAAAGAACAGGTAAAACATTTCCAGTATTTACAGCAAATGTCATGGTGAGAAAGATCCAAGTGGTGTTGAAACTAAAGTAAATCATTTTTATTGGGAACCATGAATGGAAGCTGTGAAGATTTCATTTTGGACTCAAAGTGAACAGAGAGACGGTCTTGGCTATCCCTGAAGCCATGCCATTTAATAACCATGGCAAATCACTGAATACAGCACATTAGAAGATGATGAATGCAAATTTGGAAATATGTCTATCTGTTGTTCCATATGTATAATTTGGCTATTTTCTCTGGTAGGTTTCTCTGGTCCCTTGCAGTTATGGTGGAATGGCATTAAACCAGGAAGATCTGGGTCATGCTTCTGTTCACGTCCTCTGCTGTAGGGCACTGCTCTCCTGCTCAAACTGTGGAGTATTATTGGTGCTTCATAGCTTTTAGATGCACGCTACAATAAAGAGGCAGAGTTTAATCTTTATATATTTTTAACATCGTTAAGTGTCCTTTGACTTATTATGTTACTTCAAAGACATAATAGATGAAGAAAATATGCATGAATAAATGTTAAATGATGACCATGAAGCGGTCCTCGCTCTGATGTTAAAGATATGTAAATACATGAGTGCATATTTGCAATATGTTTTTGTTAATTAAATCCCCCAAAACAATGACGTACTGCACCTTTAAGCTTTCTGCAGAAAATGTGAGTCAGCTGAAATGTGATGGTGCGGTGTTCAGACTGGCCGTCCCAGTCTCAGAGCCCTCCTGTGATGAGCACAGAGGATGAGGCCTCAGTCCTCCCCGAACAATAAAATACAGAAATTACAACAAAAAAACTGCATTTTGTGTCACAATAATCACTTTTATATGAAAACCTGAACAATTAAAAGTATGGAAACAGAATAGATATGATTTCCAGGAGAATATAAATTTCTTTTATCTGCAGCTATAATTTCCATCTCCTTCTCTTTGTGTTTATTTCATTTTCTTTTTAGTTCCACAGTTTTGACATTTAACATCAAAACTCTACTCATGCTGTATTTTTTCCCTGCAGAAAACTCTCCAGAGTTGTCACAGTGAAATGTGCGATTGAGCCCACTCACAGTGGGACCTCCCTAAACGGAGTCAGCAGGAGTCGTGCCAGCGTCCCCCGAGTACACAGGAGGGATATTAAGCTGCGTAACAGAGAGCGCAGCTCATGTCACAGATGGCACTTGTATGTGTTTATCATATGCACATATTGCCGTCTTCATACTTTGTTATTTAAGTCTGACTGAGCTTTTCAATGCTACCAAAACCTTTCCAGTCTCATATATTTGTTTATTTTTCTACACATTTGTTCACCAAACACAACCCACCGTCCATCTATGCATGTAACTTCCACACTGCTGTGGTAGAAGATGAATAACAAGAGGCTGTTCTCCTGTTAATGCATTCGAAAGACTGGGATATAGTAAGTGTCCCACAGGGCTCTTTGCTGGACCCAAAGATAATTTACACATTTTTAAAGTAATAAAGGCGCATATTGCTTATGAAAATGTGCAAATCGAATATCTAAACATGTATTCAGGCTTTTCTATTCTCCCCTGCAGGGAGGGAGTGTTCACTTCAAACTGGTGACCGTAGACACCAGCAACAGTTCAAGCTCATTTCGTTTTGGTGATAATCAGGTCAAGGTCACACCAAATGGGAAAATCTATTTACTTTATATTCCCATCATATTTAGAATAGAATAGAATAGAATAGAATAGAATAGAATAGCCTTTATTGTCATTGTACAGAGTACAACAAAATTGGAGTGCCACTCCCTTCGTGCAAGTTTCAATAATAAATATAAAATATAAAAAAATATATGAATAAAATATATATATATATATATATATATATATATATATATATATATATATATATATATATATATATATATATATATATATATATATATAAAGTACAAAAAACAATCGTAAGTACTCAAACAATAGTAAGTACAATATATACAGGATAGCAGCATTAATATAATGACAGTATGAATAGCAGCATAATATAATGACAGTGACGGTATGGAATAGGTTCAATTGTTTTTGTGCTTATTTACTACGGTGGTAGCTCTGGGAAAGAAGCTATCCCTGAATCTGTTTGTCCTGGTTTTATGTGACCTGTACCGTCGGCCTGACGGTAATAGTTCAAACAGTTGGTTGCTGGGGTGAGAGTGGTCCTTGATGATATTGCCAGCTCTGCTGAGGTACCGAGAGTTTGCAGTGACCTCCAGGCTGGGCAGAGAGCAGCCAGTGATCTTCTGGGCTGTGTTGATGACCCTCTGCAGTACTTTCCTGTCTGCAGCTGAGCACCCTGCATACCATGTTGTTATGCCGTACGTTAGGATGCTCTCTATGGTGGCTCTGTAAAATGTCACCAGCAGCCTCTCCTCCAGGTTGTTCCTCCTGAGCACTCTCAGAAAGTGGAGACGCTGCTGGGCCTTTTTAACCACCGCCCTGGTATTTGCAGTCCAGGAGAGGTCATCAGATATCTGCACGCCCAGAAACCTCATGGAGTGTACCCTCTCCACACAGCTCCCGTGAATGTAAAGTGGGGCCGGGTCTGCTCTGCCCTTCCTCAAGTCCAAGATAAGTTCTTTAGTTTTCGTGGTGTTCAGTTGGAGGTTGTTAACTGAACACCACTCAGTCAGTCTGTTGACCTCATCTCTGTAGTCTGACTCATCCCCCCTTGAGATGAGTCCAACCACTGTGGTGTCATCCGCGACCTTTATGATGGACTTTATGATTTCCCACAATCATAACTTCATACACTGGGCCTTGTGGGATAATGAGTAGTTAGGTTGACTAAGCATTACTTTGACTTTCATCACTATTGACAAGATCAAATTAAGAAATCTAATTAAGTATAATAAATTATAAATGAACGGGTATGGAGAGACCTGTTAAACACATTCTTTACATTTTTCAACACAATGCTCTACAACGTCACAATGTTGCCATGAAGGTTTGGGAAACACACACTCCATGAATATGAAGATCATAAAAACACCATGTTAGTGTGTAACACTTCAACATCATAGCTCGAAGGAAAAAGCTCAATACTACACAGACGTCCATGTTAACAGTGCTGACGTGGTCATAAATGATCTATTAAAACTATTGATGGGATCAGGTTGACGTTGTAATAACAACATCATAAAACACCAGGGTTGTAATATAACCCTCGCAGTGCAAAGTAATGCAAATGTGTTAAGTTTGCTTTTGAGGGTGCTGTGTTTCATTCTTTCACTTGAATAAAAATCATTTAAAACATTATGACAGCTGAAAACAAACGACTGGCACAGCTGTTTTCAGTTACTGATCACTGAAAGTGCTTAAAGCCACATTCATCTTGTCCTTTACAATTAATAATGCTCATTTAGCATGTATCCCCTCCTGCAGCCATCTAAGAATGACCTGTTAACCTCATGTGCATGTCTTTATATATGGGGAAAGGCTAAAATACCAGGAATAGACTGCTTCAAGCACAGGGTAAACAGGACCACCTTTGGCCAAAGGTTCTGTAAATATATGTAAATATATCAAATCAATAACTGAGCCTGGATGTAATTTGGAATATTTAACTTGTCTATTTTTTCTGCAACAATTTCAGCAGCACCTCTAAGGGTATAGATCCAGTGACATCCTTAACCTCCTAAGACCCGAACTCTTTCATGGCCTGCAACTTCAAATTCTCTTTGCTTTGGGCTGATGGGGACCTGATGAATGTAACAAAAAATAATTACCTGATTTTTGTTTCTGAGAAAAATGAGATCCACATAAGAGGACATTTGTTTTAAATTTCCAGAGCAGTGGCAGTATAACGTCCTCGGAAGTGGATTTCAGGCCCTTGTAGAGCAAAATTTTATATTTTGGTCTAGACAGCCCAAAATATGATGTCCACATATGTGGACGTCAGGTCCTAGGAGGTTAAAGGTACACAATTTTCTTTTCCCCAGTGTGACTATTTTAGTATTCCAGTGAGCTGTCAATAAATGTTAAGTACAACACAACCTTAAATCAAAGATTCTAATCATGGCGTGTTTGACTGCAGATTGGTTGAAATGTGACAGGATTAAAGGCTGGAGGCAGAGCAGCTAGCAGCTATATAAATGCAGGTCCATTTAGCATGAGCACTCCACGCTGGCAGTCACAAAGCTAGGACCTGTTTATATGGAATCTATCTGACATCCCCAAACGATCACAAAGAAACAGTGAGGCCAAAATGAATGTAAGAGACTTGATTTAAAAGGTAACATCCAGAGTCAGAAGCTGAGCTTGTTAAAGCATTTTCCTGAATGCAACCAAAGCCCAACACTAAGTGATTTTTCAACTCTTCGTTTCCACGTGGTTAAGGGTCCTCGGGGAAGACAGTGAACTTTAAATGGTTCCCAGTGGCGGAGAGTGTGCAGTGAAACTATTTCTACATGTCAGAACTTACTGTGAAATCATAAGAACTGCAAGTTGTCTTCAATTTGAATAAAATAGATGATGTTTTTGGATCTTTACGTTCATCAACATAATACCCATGAGCAAACAAACCGTTTCATTCTGGTGGTGTCACTTTGTCTTTGTTGTGTTCTGTCCTTGAGAGTCAGACATCTTTCTTTGACTGCTGTTGAAGCACTGGATGTCATGGTCCTGGGTCGTGTGACCCAGTGTGTTATGCTTAACCTATTTTGATGTTTATTGTTTGCTTAGGTTCTTTAAGGTAGTCCAGTCCTTTTTGTAATTATATTACCCTTGCATTACGTCTCCCTTGCCCTTCGTGTGTTTATGTCTGTGTGTCTTGTACTGTCAAGTTCATGCTGTCAGTTATGTCACCTCCCCCTGTACTACGTCTCCCCGGTTCATGTCTCATGTTTCCTGTTTTACTTTGAAGGCCTGCATTCACTGTCTGTGTATTCAGCTCACTCCTCCTGTCCTGTCGTTAAGTTCATGTGTGTCAGCTGCGTTCCCATGTGTGGCCACTTCCCCTGATCATCCCTCATGTGTATTTAGTCTCTGTGTTTCTTACAGTCTGTGTCGCGTCGTCTGTGTTCCCACCCTCCGTGTTTCCATGCCTGGTCTGTTGTCTTCCAAGCCATAGCCTCACCATAGTTTGTTTCCAGTTTAGGTTTTTGTTTAGCCACGCCATCCCTGCTGTATTTGCACACCTTGTTTTCAGCCATATTAAAGGCTCGCCTTCTGTTAAAGTTCACTCCCGTCTGTTCACTTGTGTACGCACCTGGGTCCATTACACGCATTCTCCACTCGGTCCGTCACAGCGGACCGTGACAGTACGACGCGACCATGTCGGACCCAGCGACACAAGAGAAGGAGATCCTCCAGACGGTGGAGTCGCTATGTGGTAAATGGCTGCGGTGCTCCGGAGAGGAGGAACGGGAGGAGTTAGCCCGCCAAGTGGGAGTATGCGTGTCTGTGTTTCCCTGGCTATGGGAGGCACTACACCCGCTGATCACTGACTTTCTCATCACCGCTCTCCAACTCCGTCCGCAGCCATGGCTGCCTAGTGTGCGGGCGGTGCCGCCAGAGCCCTGCTGTTGTCCCGTTTCCCCGCTGCTTCGCGAGCCAGAAGCAGTTGCGGTTGGAACGGTGAGGCTCGCCACCGACACACCCTCCGCTCGCGCCCCGTCGGCTTCCGCGTCCTCACCGCGGTCTGGCCGCACGGCGTGGCGCACGGAGACGACGGAGGCCATAGACTTTGGCGAGGAAGAGCGGCAGCAGGTGTTACGGGCTTATCGGGAGGACGAGCTCCGGTGGAAGCCCTGGCTCATCCCGGAGGAGGACCTCTCACCTGCTGCACAGCCTACCAGCCGCTCGCCGTCTCCAATCCGCTTAGACTTTACTTCGCCTGCCTCATTTCTGGCAAGGATGTGGGCGGACGACGGGGAGATCGCCGCTACGTCACCCCCTGCATTGGTGCCATCAGCGCCCATCGCGCCAGCTACCAGAAGGGGGCGGCGCCGGCGCCGCCGTGGCACCGCATTAACTCCGGTGAGTGACTGCGTTTTCGTGCCTCACGTCCCCTCTATGAAGCAGAGTGAGATGAGCATTGATTTGCCGGGGCTGGACACTATGACTGAATCATGTTCTGAGACTGACAGTACAGTGTTTAGTTGTTTAGAAAGACCTACTACGGAAATCATGGAGTCCGGTCTCTGTGAGCAGCAGCAAGCAGCTTGCACCCATGTAGAGGAGGAGCTCCGGGGAAAGCCGTGGCCTACCCCCGATTGTCAGCACATCTTTCGGGGAACACGCCTGGCTCTCGGGGGCCCTCGGAGCTCCCAGGGTCTGCCACCCCTCGCTTCCCCATCAGCCAACGCTTCAGCCTCAGTGGTTTCTTCAAAGAGGAGGCGACATCCACGTCGCCGGAGCACCACGCAGCAGCTGGAGGTTGGTGGGACCCTCGTTTCCTCTCGGACCCCGTTAATATTCGAGGTTAGTGACAATCTTTTGCCTCAAAGTCTCCCTAAGTTGCTGGAATGTGACTATCATGAAGGGTTCACAGACGCCCCAGAGAGAGAGACATTTTCTACATGTGCTGGAGGAGCAATAGCGATCCAGTGCTCCCCAACACCACCCGTTCTCTTAATAAACGATGACAGTATTGATCTCGAACTCATGTTTGGTGTGAAGGGTGGTGATATAACCTCTGGTCATGAGCGGTGTGACTTAAATAAGGACACCCTGTCTGTACCCAGTGATCAACCTGACTGGTCCTCAGCTCATTCATCTTGTGACTCTACTACTCGTTACGAATTGTGTGAGACCAAATTATTAGGTAAACCAGAGGAGAACAATTCAAAGCAGCCTCTGAGTGATGCTCTCACTCCTGTACTCGATAAGCACAATTCACCTGAGTTTTGTGTTCCAAGTCAAGAGGACAGTAATGGCAATGTGGGTTATGTTCTGAACTCTAAAAGCGAATTGTGCCCCCCCGAAGAAGATGGGGGACACATGTCTGAACCACGTAGCTCCAGCACCCCTCAGGGCGCAGTGAGTGCTGGGGCTGAGATCTGGGCCTCCGATACTGTCTCTAATGATCATGTTTTACCTTCAGTTTGTGTAAATTTGGAATCATGTTCTTTTGTTTCTTCTAACTCATTTCAGAATGGGGTGTTGGTTGGGAGCACTACTGATTTAGTAAACTCCCAGTCTGCACCACCACTGGCAGCCACTGCTCTATCAGACACTGCGTTAGCTGCACTTCCATTCATAGATGATTCAGAGTCTCTGTCTAAATCAACTTCTGGTGGGGGGCTAGCTGGGGAATGCAGGCCTGAGACTGCCAAATACCAGGCCGAGCTGCATGATTCCTGTCAGTCAGAGCGTAATGAGGCTTCAATCCCCTCTGACAGCGTCACTTTTGTTTCATTTGTGCCTAATATGTTCTCTGCTAAAGCTAATGGCTCTGTCAAACCAATCACAGAAAAGTTTATTCAGACTCTTGGCGTTAACCTAGTGCCAGCCGTCCCATCAGAAGTAAGTGTAACTGCTGTATCTGTAAGCACAGACTCTGATCAGGTTACAAGTCCACCACATGACTTCAAAATGGACGTGAATGAGTATTCTTTACCCAGTTGTGCCGACTTAATGGAGGTCCAGGAACCTAGCCATGAACTGATTAACCATGTTTCCTTGAACGGTTCAGTTATACACGCAGCTCATGTGGTCGAACTAGCCCCTTTGGTGACTGAAACTCTGTCACAGGTGAAGACTGTCACAGGAAAACAACGTGACGTTTCCTTAGAGGAAATGAACTGTACTGAGAGCCTTGGGGGTCCAACTTTCGAACAGGGGTTTTTCTTAACAGTTAACTCGCTTGCTAGGGATGGCGAAACTTCCGCTGGAGCTGATGCTGGGACCGTTACGGACTCTGGGCAATATTACGGGGTAGATGCTGCCTGTGTGACCAAGATTAGTCTATGTGATCCTGGTGAGGGTGAGGCAGCCAATCCGAGTTTGTGTTTTTCTGCCTCTGAGTGTAAAGAACCAAAGACTGGGAATAAAGACTCTGACTTTGTGTGTGGGAAGGAAAATGACTCGTGTGATGTTACATTAAACTTCCCAGAGAGTCAGCGGCATCTTTCTTCTGCCAGGGTAACGGCTCAGTCCCCTGTTCAGCTCTCTGTTTTGCCAGGGGTCTCCATCACTGCTCATCCTGCACCTGTGGCTGGATGCCTGGGTGTGCCACCTCGGCACCTCGCAGCACCCCCGCTGCTTCATGCCTCGCCAGCTGGAGGGCCCGAGGAGCCCGTTCAGCCTCACGCCTCGCCAGCTGGAGGGCCCGGGGAGCCCGTTCAGCCTCACGCCTCACCAGCTGGAGGGCCCGAGGAGCCCGTTCAGCTTCCTTCCACGTCAGCTGTACAGGCTGAGAAGCAGCCTGCTAGGAATGGCGTGAGCTTTCTCTCCGCCTCAGACTGCCTTCTGCTTCAGCCGTCTCTTCCAGCTGGAGGGCCCGAGGAGCCCGTTCAGCCTCACGCCATGTCAGCTGGAGGGCCCGAGGAGCCCGTTCAGCCTCGCGCCACGTCGGCTGGAGGGCCCGAGGAGCCCATCCGGCCTCACGCCACGTCGGCTGGAGGGCCCGAGGAGCCCATCCGGCCTCACGCCACGTCGGCTGGAGGGCCCGAGGAGCCCATCCGGCCTCACGCCACGTCGGCTGGAGGGCCCGAGGAGCCCGTCCAGCAACCTTTCTTGTCAGCTGGGGGTTCAGGAGAACCGCACCAGCCTCACGCCACGTCGGCTGGAGGGCCCGAGGAGCCCATCCGGCCTCACGCCACGTCGGCTGGAGGGCCCGAGGAGCCCGTCCAGCAACCTTTCTTGTCAGCTGGGGGTTCAGGAGAACCGCACCAGCCTCATGCCTCGTCAGCTGGAGGGCCCGAGGAGCCCGTCCAGCAACCTTCCTTGTCAGCTGGGGGTTCAGGAGAACCGCACCAGCCTCATGCCACGTCAGCTGGAGGGCCCGAGGAGCCCGTCCAGCACCATGCCACGTCTGCTGGGGGGCCCGAGCCGCCCATCCAGCCATCTTCTGCTTCTGCTACGCCTGGTCCGGCCTCTGCTTCTGCCTGTGCTTCACCTGGTCCTGCTTCGCCTGGTCCAGCTTCAGCTCCTGCTTCGCCGTCGCCTGGTCCAACCTCTGCGTCAGCTCCTGCTTCGCCGTCGCCTGGTCCAGCCTCTGCCTCAGCTCCTGCTTCGCCGCCGCCTGGTCCGGCTCCGTCGCCTGTGGCTGCCACGCCACCACCTGGTCCGGCTCCGTCGCCTGTGGCTGCCACGCCACCGCCTGGTCCGGCTCCGTCGCCTGTGGCTGCCACGCCACCGCCTGGTCCTGCCTCGTCTGGTCCTGCCTCGACTGGTCCTGTGCCCGCCGGGCCTCGGCCAGTGCGCCTGACGCTGGAGAGCCACCGCTGCCTTCCGCGCGGTCGGCCCCCTGAGCTGCTCCGCCGTCCCCTTCGCCACCGCCGTTGCCACCCACACGGCTGGCCTCCTGACCGGCTCTTTCACCTGTGGCGCCCGCCTGGTCGGCCCCCCGACCGTATGACCCTTGAACTCTTGTGCCCGCGGGCTCCGGGTCGGCCTCCCGAACTGCACCGCCGCTGCCTCTCACATGGACGGCCTCCTGATGGGAGATGGCGTGGCCTGTTGGGTTGCCGCCCTCTGGGCCGGCCGCCTGAACTATGTCTGGACTATTGTCACGTGCTCCAGTGTTTTCTGTTTTGTTTTTTTTTTGTTTTGTTTTTCTTGTTCTGGTCCCTCCGTCCTGGTCCCCCGCCGCCCGCCCGGTCTCGGTGGTCTGTTTCTTTTGGTTTAGGGCTGTCTGGGGCCAGCCCTTGGTGGGGGGGTGGTGTCATGGTCCTGGGTCGTGTGACCCAGTGTGTTATGCTTAACCTATTTTGATGTTTATTGTTTGCTTAGGTTCTTTAAGGTAGTCCAGTCCTTTTTGTAATTATGTTACCCTTGCATTACGTCTCCCTTGCCCTTCATGTGTTTATGTCTGTGTGTCTTGTACTGTCAAGTTCATGCTGTCAGTTATGTCACCTCCCCCTGTACTACGTCTCCCCGGTTCATGTCTCATGTTTCCTGTTTTACTTTGAAGGCCTGCATTCACTGTCTGTGTATTCAGCTCACTCCTCCTGTCCTGTCGTTAAGTTCATGTGTGTCAGCTGCGTTCCCATGTGTGGCCACTTCCCCTGATCATCCCTCATGTGTATTTAGTCTCTGTGTTTCTTACAGTCTGTGTCGCGTCGTCTGTGTTCCCACCCTCCGTGTTTCCATGCCTGGTCTGTTGTCTTCCAAGCCATAGCCTCACCATAGTTTGTTTCCAGTTTAGGTTTTTGTTTAGCCACGCCATCCCTGCTGTATTTGCACACCTTGTTTTCAGCCATATTAAAGGCTCGCCTTCTGTTAAAGCTCACTCCCGTCTTTTCACTTGTGTACGCACCTGGGTCCATTACACGCATTCTCCACTCGGTCCGTCACAGCGGACCGTGACACTGGATGCATCAGACAGCTGAAGCTGCTGATCTGTCCCATGTGTGGTTGCTATCACGGCTTCTCTACCAGTTTCAATATTTTGGTCCATTTTTCCCCGAGTCACCTGGTAAAAACACCGATGATCTGTGCAAACTACTGCATGCTTTAACCAGTTTACATAATCAATGGAGATAAAAATGTGTGTATCGTTTGGAAACATACTGAGTGTGTGAGTTAATTATGCCAAAGCAGAAACTCCCACATGAAACTGGCCTTAATACCACTCTCTGTGACGCCCGGCGAGACTTTGCTCTTTCCTAATTCTACAGCAAATAGCATTCCCAGGCACATTTCTCATTCATAGCTATGAAATGTGTTCATGGTGTGAAAGAGAGTCACTCTGATTACACCCGCAATGTCATTTAGATAATAAGTGGTTTATGGCACAGTTTCAATCGCAGTACTTACACAGTAATTATAATCAGTTATAAAAATAAAGTTTTTTATCTAACATTTTAAGTGTGATTCCTTTGGTCAGTTTTGCTCTCCTCTGTCTTCATGGGCTATTTCTTTGTGCAATGTGAAGACCTTTCTCTGCACTTCAGTGGAACAAATATTCATAAATCATTTGAAAATGGCTCCATTTACGAGTCATTTGGTGCAGCTGCCTTGATGTGAGAGGCTTGAGCTGTTCTGTGCAGATGCCAGACAATAACGGCTTTGGTGTCAAAGTGCAAGTGAGATAAATGACTCACAAGCATCTGCTTTTGAGCAACTCCTCCTCTAATGATCACTGGGTCGTGGACGTTTCCAAAGCTTTGGTGGCAATTTTTTTAACTGCAGGTTTTACTGATTTAATTAACACCTCACTTCTTTCACAAGCAAAAGTTTGTACTGAATCACTTTTAATATTGCTATTGAGCAGCTTATTCAGTGCCAGAGGACTCTTTTTCATTTGCAAGCAAACTGGTGGAGAATAAAACTGGTGAGAATTAATTACCTATGGTTGAAAAAAATCCGCAGCTGGGAAGAGACGCTAAGGAAAAAGCACGTATAAAGAGAGAAACCAGTTAAGAGAAATGCTCATTTTCTGTTATTTTAGCGAGCAGTTGTTTTAGACACATCAATTTTATGAGGAAAGAATCTATCTGGAGTTTAGATAGTTTAGGAGTTTGTCTATTAAGTTATTTTGACACTCTAGTAGCACTGCAGTTCCCCAAATCCAATAATGCAGGTTTAATGGTGTCCTGAGCCACGCAGTCTCTTTTCACATTTACAGGACTTACTGTGATCCGTCCATCCATCCATCCATCCATTCATCTGTCTGTCCCTCCATCTGTCTGTCCCTCCATCCATCCATCATCCATCCATTCATCTGTCTGTCCCTCCATCCGTCCGTCCGTCCATCCATCCATCCAGCCGTCCGTCAGTCCATCCGTCCGTCCGTCAGTCCGTCCATCATCCATCCGTCCATCCATCCATCTATCCATCCATCATCCATCATCCATCCGTCCGTCCGTCCGTCCGTCCGTCCATCCATCATCCATTCATCCATTCATCCATCTGTCCGTCCATCCATCCATCTATCAATCCGGTCCATCCATCCGTCCGTTCGTCCGTCCGTCCATCCATCCAGCCGTCCGTCCGTCAGTCCGTCCATCATCCATCCGTCCATCCATCCATCCGTCCGTCCATTCATCCGTCCATCTCTCCATCCATCCATCCGTCCATCCATCCGTCCATCCATCCATCCGTCCGTCCATTCGTCCGTCCATCTGTCCATCCATCCATCCGTCCATCCATCCGTCCATCCATCCATCCGTCCATCCATCCATCCATCCATCCATCCGTCCGTCCATTCATCCATCTGTCCCTCCGTCCATGCATCCATCTATCCGTCCATCCATCCATCCTACTATCCATTTGTCCATCCATTATTCATCATCCATCCAGCCGTCCGTCCGTCCGTCCATCCATCCATCCATCCATCCATCCATCCATCATCCATCCATCCATCTATCCATCCATCATCCATCCAGCCGTCCATCCATCCATCCATCTATCCATCCATCATCCATCATCCATCCAGCCGTCCGTCCGTCCATCCATCCATCCATCCATCATCCATCCATCCATCTATCCATCCATCATCCATCCAGCCGTCCGTCCATCATCCATCATCCATCCATCTGTCCATCCTTCCATCCATCCATTGAACAACTTCACCAACTTAGGGGGAGCTGGGGTCTGTAGTAGGGAATAACATTACAGCCTCGACTTCTCCTCTTTGAAACGTTTTGGCTGACTAAAGTGGGATGGCTAACAACAGTCACCTCCCTGTTGCCGCAGTGACGTCTCTCACAGAGAAACTTTCCAGGCTGTAGGCTAATGTCGAGTAACCTGCTGTTCTCAGCTCTTCAGCCTCTCTCTGCTCTTCTGAGTAAGGGGGTGTCTCAAGGGTACTATTGGCCCCTTCTCTAATATGATTTGCCCCAAGGTCCTCCTTCACCAATCCCTTTGGACCAGATTTAACTTTGCTATGTCCAACACCACAGGAAGGGAATAAAAGGGACTAATAGGAAATTAACTATGTATATTTACAAGTCAATAGACATTTAATATATGTTTGTTATGGAACGTGCAGGCTCTACTTTGCCATACTGAATACAATTATTGTACTTTTTAGTATTTATTTTAAAGCTTTTTTCTTGTTTTTGCCTGTCCTGTCCGACACTGTAGCAATCACAATTATTGTCTGAAGGCCAAGAAAAATGCCCAGCAGATTATTTTCTCAGGTGGATCATCACGGCTTTGCTGTCCACTTGATTGTCATAGTTTATTCAATCTTTATTATTATTATTATTATTATTATTATTATTATTATTATTATTATTATTTTACTTTTGACTTATTACAGTCGGAACGGACAGGACCGTGGGATAAGAAAGGGAAAGACGAAGACAAGAGATGTTGGGAAGAAGCTCAAAAAAAGAAGAGGGGCAGAGAGCAAAGACACTACAAATCAGTTTGATTACCTGCTGGAAAAAAACAAGCAAAAAGAGAACAGCAGGGAAACAACAGCAACAACTAACATAAGCATGAGTAATAAATACTGAATGTTACTGAGCAGAACACAGACCGACAACAGACCATATGTTTAGAGGCAGCAACCAAAGAGGATAGTGTGTGTCTGTGCACACCTGTGTGTGTGAGTGCGCTTGTATTCACAGGGTTTCTCCACGTAACTGACTGATACTGGGTGTGGGGAGCCATAGCCCCGCCCCCCAGGACATGAAGCAGGCATGGAAGAGATCCAGGCCCCAGACATCTAGAGGCCCCCAGAGCACAAGAGCCCAAGGAGGACCACCGGAGGGGCAGCCGCCCCGGCCTCCTAGAAAAGATCTGAGGAGAGCCCCAGATGGGTTAGGGTTAGGCTCACCCAGCAGCCACAGTGCAGAAGCCACAGGGGGCTGCAGCGACGTGCATTTTAAAGCCTTTATTACTTGTTATTCTGCACATAAATTATATATAAGATAATATATTAGCTATATTAGCTCGATATTAGATCAAGCTACCGAGCATTTATAAGTAGTTACAAATCATCAAGACCTGCAATGATCCAGAAATACTTCTAGTCTACACAGCGAGTACATTTAATGTAGGCTGAATATGTTTTGATTACATATTTCTTGCAATATTTAGTAATTTAGTTAGAATTAAAACTTTGAGTTTAATACAAAGTTTAAAATAAAATAATAAATACCCAACAAAAAAATGATGTTTAAAATTGTTTTTAAACACGGGGCTGCACATGAGCATAAATCAATACATGCCCATGCTGGCTGGCCCGATTGAGCCACTGCAATAATGAGTTGTAAAGTTAATTACCAAATATTTTGCCATGATAACTGTGTAGCCAAATCTGATATTGTAAACCAATACCTTTGTCACCTCAGCAGTCAGAAAGTATCACAGTGGATTCAGCTTTAAAGAAGTACACTGGCCTGTGACAACGCTAGCATAAGATTAGATGTAAAACTGTATCAGCTACAAGAACAGAAGAAAAACTCTTTCTATTGCTCCATAGGACTATTACCTGTCAGGAACTCCACAGTACTTTTGACACATTTTTTGCACATTTAACCACCAGATTTATCCCATCGACCGTTTATCTTTGTACTCATGTCAGCCTACAGTCCCTCTATTTCAGCGAAGAAACGCCCTCACAGATCAGAGAGCTGCTGATGTTACAGCAGCTGATACCACAGGACTCAAGGCTGGTGGAAATATAGACAGGCCTTTCATTTAAACTTGCAGCATCACAGACAATACTGCACCAGGGTGGCATGGCCGCAGTAACTGCAAGTCGGCAGCCACAACAAATTACTAGGACTCAAAAACAGGATGATAAGTTCCAAAGAATAGACTCAACTGAACCACGGAAAAGGATAATAAGGCTCAGGCAAAATCAATGAAGACAATAATGGGGGTATTAACAAAAGCAGAGTAGTTTCCCAGGTTTGGGGATAAATAAAGTTATGGCAGTGAAAGCTGAAGCAGAAACATGAAGCAGATCATAGCACTCAGGTTTGGCTGTTGAGCTGAACACTGTTGTAATAACACAAACTCAAAATGATTTCAGAAAAGTTCAACTCATTAATAGGATTTTATGTTCTTAAAGGTCAGTTTCAGGTTTGGAGCCACCCCTTGTAATGTCACCCACGCCAAACACTAAGAGGCAGTCGAAGTTTTTGGCACATGCTGATTGGACCTGATGAGGTGACATTTGTTTTCCAGAGTTGACAGAATGGTGCTGAAGTCGGTTTGTGCAGAAAGAAAATGAAAAACACAGTATGTAGTTAAGCTCCCTCTGAGTCAGTCGCTGTGTCCGCTGTCAAAGGGGCTGAAAAGAAATGGAGTAAGGTCAACCTCTTTGTGACAACCAACCTGCTGCATCTGTTGAGTCATGAGAGCTTACAGAGTAAAGAAAGGCAAGAAATTAGCTCTGTGAACGGATCTCAGTCGGTTTTTTAAAGACCGCTTTAGATCGGGGACAGAAAACGTAGAAAGAAGGTTCAAAGCTAAAGATGGAGACATCATTAATAGTCCATATATTAGCATACTTTGGCAGTCAGATACAAGCATGTTTGCTTTCAGTGATTACTTAGTTGGACAGCAGTGAGACGTAAATTTAGTATTTAGTATTTATTTATTTATTGTCATTGTCAAGAACAATGAAATTGCGTTTGGGGCTTCCATACAACCCAAAAAAAGAAGAAAATAATAAATACCCCTTAAAACCCAAGTGTACATATTTAACCCAGTGTGACTCCAATGCAATAAGACAATCCTTAGCAATAATGTTCGTAGAAATTCAGACAAAGACCTGAGAAACATGACAAAATACAACAATGCAACCCATTCAATATTATTGTACTGTGAGATATGATATCAGATATGATAGTTATCTATTTAAGAAAGAGGGGGGGGGGCAGGGGGGGGAAGAGAATAAAGATATGATGCACCAATGCAGACCAGTTCATTGCTATTAAGAAGTTGGATATGGTTATTGTCCGTGAGAGGGGGGCAGAGAGTTCAGGAGCCTCACAGCCTGTGGATACAGGCTGTTGGCCAGTCTGGATGTTCTGGCCTGTATAGACCTGTACCTTCTCCCTGAGGGCAGCAGGTGGAAAAGGTGGCGCGCAGGGTGATGTTGGTCCCGCAGGATACTGTGCACCCTCCTCAGACAGCGAGTGGGGAAGATATTACTGATCTCTGGCAGACTTGTTCCAATAATTCTGCCAGCTTCTTTCACCACCCGCTGGAGTGCTTGCTGATCGGCCTTGGTGCAGCTGGGGAACCACACTAGAAATCCATACGTCAGAACGCTGCTGATGGCACAGTTGTAGAAGTTCAACATCAGAGATCTGGGAATGTGTGCGCTCCGCAGTCTCCTCAGGTAGTAGAGGCGCTGTTGGGCCTTCCGTACAACTGAGGTGATATGGTTGCCCCAGGACAGGTCCTCGGTCACAGGACAAGAATTTAAAACTGCTCACCCTCTCCACCGCCTCACTGCCAATGAAGAGAGGCAGATGGTTGTTATGACCCCTCTTCCGGAAATCTACAATGATCTCCTTGGTCTTTTTGGTGTTTAAGACCAAGTTATTGTCGTGGCACCATGACTCTAGTTGTTGCACCTCTGTCCTATAGTTTGTCTCATCATTGTTGGATATAAGTCCGAGCACTGTAGTGTCATCTGCAAACTTAACAATGAGATTGGACGCGCAGGAGGAAATACAGTCATGGGTGAAGAGAGTGTATAGCAGAGGGCTCAGAACACACCCCTGAGGGGCACCGGTGTTGACCACAAGGGTGGAAGAGGTGTTCTTACCCACTCTGACACTCTGTCTACGGTTAGTGAGGAAGTCCACAATCCAGTTGCACAGAGAGGAGTTAAGTCCCAGTTGGTGGAGTTTGGGACGGAGTTTGTATGGCCGGATGGTATTAAAAGCCGAGCTGTAGTCTACAAAGAGGAGCCGTGCATAGGTGTTCCTGTGTTCCAAGTGCTTCAGTAATGTGTGCAGCACTGTGGCGATCGCATCCTCGGTTGACCGGTTCTCCCTGTATGCAAACTGGTGCGAGTCCAGGGATGGTGGAAAAGCAGCTCTGATGTGTTTAATGACCAGTCTCTCCAGGCATTTGGCGGGAATGGGGGTGAGTGCCACAGGTCTGAAATCGTTCAGACATGTGACATTTGACTGTTTTGGGGTGGGAACGATGGTTGCTGCTTTGAAACAGGATAATACTGCACTATATTCAGCTGTGTGTGGCTACTGAACATTTAAAGCAGTCGGTGAGAGTGTGTGACGCTGACTGCAGTGCAAATGTTTAGTATCATAATTAATGATCAGTCAGAGTAACAGTATGGCTCATTTATATTTATTCTTAGAGTCTGTTTTGAAATATTGATTGTTGATGAGCAGCAGTAGATCTCCGTGGCTCAGATATCTCATATTCCTTTGGTAACACAAGCATGAGAACAACAGAAACACTGCTGGGACTCTTCTTGTCACAACAATATAGAACATTAGACCAATCATCTGTTAATGTGAGGATCTAACAGGATTTAATGAGAGAGCACAACTGTGTGCACAGATACTGCTGTTACAACGGGTCTTATATTAGACAGATAGGTACATGCATGTGTGTGTGTGTGTGTGTGTGTGTGTGTGTGTGTGTGTATGTGCATGCATGAATCTCAGTCCTTCAGGTGGGCTAAACTCACCCACATTAGCTAGTATTTACTAGAGATGGACCGATCCGATATTACGTATCGGTATCGGTCCGATACTGACCTAAATTACTGGATCGGATATCGGAGAAAAATAAAAAATGTAATCCGATCCATTAAATATCACGAAAGCATCTCACAAAACTTGCAACACGCCGTAACTCACCTCAGAACGTTAGCAGTCGGAGCAGTATGCATCACGTGATAGAGCGGCTGTGGCATGCGGGACCTGTCGGTGGTCTGGATAGCATTTGGAGCTTCGCTAGCAACCCGGCATTTCATCTCCGACAAAGTTATCCCCGAGAGAAGTAAAGCAAGTGTGTAAGTCCATCTCTGAATGTTTGTAAAGCATTCCTGCGTTAAGCTTAACAAGCGATATATGGAGCGACTGCCTCTTCTTGCTGCTACTTCAATCATGAAACTGCTTAACGATCAGCTGATCGGCTTTTCTGTGCGAGTCCGTCTCTCTGGTTTGTTTTTGGCCCACTTTGCACCAGAAAGAGGAAACCAGTGGCTGAACAACAGCAGCACGTTTAAGCTTGATCAGCTGTTGTTAGAATGTATTTAATATTACTTTCTACTCGAGGATCTTTTTCTACGTAGCTGACGCTGGTAACTGTGCAGGGGCGGATCTAGCAAAGTTTAGCCAGGGGGGCCGATAGGGCATGAACAGGGAAAAGGGGGCACAAAGACACACTTTTCTTTCTTATTCTCATTTAAAATGTCGAGCTTTTAATAAATAATTATCTGACACCCAAAGTTTTAATTTGATGTAAAATGAATAGAAGTCAATTACTGTATATAGTAACTGTTAAGTCTAATATATATACCCTAGTAAGCTATAGTACTTTTTCCTTTGGGAAGGTACCATCTGTGCAGTCTGCAATTTTGTTGAAGAAAGATGTTGAATCTATTTAATATTTCTTGAAAAATAATTGATTTCTGTGCTTTTTTTTTCACACTGCATCAAATTAAGGTTGATTACGTTGATTAAGCATCATGAGGTGGAGCGTGAGGGGTGGTTCCCTATTTTTTATTTATTTATTTTTGTTGTTGCTGGGAGTTGGAACCCTATTAGTTAGGTTGCTTAATATTTACGCTAAGTACTCTTTAAAATACCAGAATAGGGAGGATGGTGTAGGTTTAAGTTTATTAGATTGATCAGTATTGCTGAACTATGAAATATTTTTTTTTGCATACAGGTATAACAGAATAGCTTTAGTGTAGTTGTTGTTTTAAACTTGAGAACCTATACAAAATTCAGCAAGATATTAAAAAAAAAATTTTATTGATTAAAAAACACTATATCGGATTCATATCGGTATCGGCAGATATCCAAATTTATGATATCGGTATCGGACATAAAAAAGTGGTATCGTGCCATCTCTAGTATTTACACACATTCAAAAGTTACATTTAATGCAAATACTGCAATAAATGTACACAGAGACAGCCCCCACAGTCAGTATAATTTTTGTAAGTAACTCAGCAGAGATGAGAATAATAATTTGGAAGTTGGAGTTAGCATCATGTTCTTTCATAGCAGATAAATGTCTTCAGTACAAGGGTCTACACACTGTCCACACTGACAGTCAGGTGATGCAGTGGAGCGTTTGTCTGCTTCAGAAAATGTGAGTTTGGACTTTGATTCAGCAGAATGTCGAAGCAAATGACATTTGTTTAAGGACAGATGCTTCCAGCGCACCCGTCACATAAATACTTGCCTGAGAGACGTTTTCTGACACTCTGCAGAGTGCAAACTTTAATCCACAGCAGCACTCCTAATATAGCAAACATACATGGAAACACACGGATCAGGTACATGTTATAATAACAGCATCAGCACAATCTTTAAGGAAACATCAAAGAAACATCATCCAAGAGGATCTCCAGAAAGACACCAAGTGACCTGGAAAGAGCTGGTACCATACCAGAAACATCAGATGACAGGAAAGACGAGGGACCCTGTTGATGGCTTATATTTACAGGGCTCAGCAAGCAGAGGTCTCTCAGTTAATGCTCGGTGGTTTCTGCATCCAGCTCTTCTTAGGCAACATATTGAACTGTGACCTCCCATGTAGTCATTCACTGGTTTCTGTGTGTGTGTGTGTGTGTGTGTGTGTGTGTGTGTGTGTGTAACAATGATAAGGCCAATCAATGATCAGGGTTATCTTTTTGAAGATGGGAGACACTTGCAGTTTAGCATAAGGGTAACTTTGGTAACTAATGGTTTAGGGTCATGGTGAAAAGCAGAAGAGTCTTGATGCGTCCTTCATTCCTTTATATTTGGCTTGACTTGTAAGTTTTAAAGTGGCCTTGAACAATCGTTCTCCGTGCTTTCGGAAGGTTTTTTAAAATGTTTCTTTTCATCTTGTATGTGGCCTTTTTATGAAGAATGTGCTTATTGATAAAGCCACTTGACACTAACACTGAGTGATTCAAGCATAAAAAGCACGCGACCCAAGGGACGAACCACAACTTCAGGCACTCTGTTATTAGCAGTCTCTACAAAAATTCTTCATTTGTTTCCATTTCCTATTTAAATCTATAAAAGATGCAAACACAGTCTGACAAGCTTAAAATTGGATTTTGCATCTGGAAAGTTACAAAAAATTCCCAAAGAGCTAAGAGCCAAAACTCATGGTGGTGTGCAGCGTCTTTAAAACAAGCAGAGGACAAAAGAAGTGATGTGCCTAAAAAGCCAACTACAGCAAATGAGTAATATCTGAAAGTCATGTTAAGATAAAGAAGAAAAGACCAGGACCTGACTAAGACCTGCATCTGGCCCTTCAACTGATCTTCACTGAAGACTGAATGAAAGGGTGGCTGTAAAGAAGGCCTTCTCTCAGTTTGTATGCAAGCATCATTAACATGTGTGGGGTCAGAAGAGCAGCACTGTCTACAGCTGTCTGTAAAACACAGCGGGGTCACTGTCACAGTTTGGAGACACATTTCAGTGTTGGGAATATTGTCAGAACTGATGGAATTATGAACACGGAAAACTTTAGTCAGATTCTGATTGATTGATCTTCCATGCATTACCATCTGAAAGCTTTGGTTGGCAACAGCTCAATTTCTCAGCATGAAAATCATCCCGAGCACACTGCCGACGAGGCACGCCTGAATGGAAGAAGCACGCAACACTGCCAGACAAACTGAACATTAATCTTGGGATCATCATCCAAAGTTCCCAGGACAAGCTCCCACGCCGAGCTTCTGACTGTCCTTTAAGAGACCTGCGTAACTATTCCTCAGCATTACTTGAATAAATGACATGAACACTGTGTTGGAGAGTAAAGGTGGCCCTACTAAACTTCTATGCTATTTTATATCCTGTACTTACATTTATATTTGTACATGTTTCAATAAATAACTCAAGACTTTTGCACCGTACTCTATTTTCATATTACAGTTTTTCCTCATTTTACACACACGCACAAATGCACACAGCTCTGATAACAACACTGCTAAACTCCAAGTATCGTTTCACTGATCTCTCTCAAATGTGTCTGCAAGTCTCTGAAAACAAATCTCAGAGCATCATTTAGAAGACTTTGTTCACCAAGGATCACAGGCCTTCAAAATGCAGCACACTGACCACCAATTAGTCTCAGTCATTTTGAGAAGAACAATTCTGTCATGTGTTGAGTGACGCTTACAGGAAGCTCGAGCAGGAAGAGGAAGCGTGAGAAAAAGAGTCAGAGGATGAAGATCAGGCAGCAGAAGACAGTTTGTTCTTTTGTCATTGTACTTACATTACATATCACTATGTTTGGCTGCATCCTGTGAAACAGGTAACATGTAAATGTACTTCACGACATAAAAGTCCGACATTCATGACAAAGCAGTGACCTCGTTTCTGTTTAGTTTTGAGAAACTGATCCAAAATTGAAAAGTCAGAGCTGATGATTAGAAACCTGATCCTTGTAAATATTAACTGTTTGTTTGTTTTACCTGAAGCTCTAGAAAGCAGGATTGTCCGTCTTAGATTGGCTCCGTAATGTTTATTTACTGCATTATGCATGTTTTAAAGCAGGGGCCCAAAACTCAAGGCAGACTTTAGGTCGCGGCCAAACAAGATAAACATTTATTGAACACTTAAACAATGTTTTTTAAAAATAAATATGAATAAAAACAGAGAAGAATATAATTCCAGAATAAATAAACTTAAAAAAATCTACTTTAACTTTAAATATTTTGTTCTCCATAAAAATATATCCTGTCAAAATGATGCAAGTTAGAAATATGAACATGCTGCCAAAACCCCAGAAAAGTAAATGAAAGCAAACACAAGGTTGGAGCCGCATGTAGACGGAGCTGGGCGCTGCTGCAGGAGTGGAGCTAATAAACTGTTCAGTGTCTTTCCCCGAGTGCATCATTACACTGCAGCTGCATCTGAATCTGCACAGGTGCAGCTCAGCAAAGTCCGCTGACTTGGTTCAACATTACTGCAACAGGGGAAGTGAGGCAGGCTGCACTGGTGCATTTGTGACAGCTTGAAACGCCTTCACTGCATCATACATGTGCATGAACTGACAGGTTTCCTTGCTGAGCTCCAAAACTCTGTTGAGAACTTTTATCCCCACTCAGCCAGCGGGGTTAGGGTTAGGCCATTTACCATTTATAAGATTGCTGTTAGGTTATATCAGATTCATCTGGTGTCTTTCTATCACCTACTTCCAAATCAGTGCTATTCCTAACCTTTTAATTAGACCGAACTGCTGTCTGTTTTCACTTCATTACGATTCGTTGATCTGCTGAATCATTTATTATGTGAAGAGCTGTGAAAGGTGTGTGTAGATTCAAAGGTGTGAAATACAGCTATGCAGGTTAGCGCAATCACTTCAATGTCACGCTGTGTGGCTTTATATATCTGACCAATCGCATCAGCATGCCTCAGTGGGAGCGGCTGCACCTTTCTGTCAGCCTCAGTGAAGCCAAGGGTGACTATGTGGTCACAGCATGGCTTCAGCCTGACAGTCTCATTTCCATGGTGGCATAACACAGAGTTGATAACAATGCAGACAGAAAGCATGTAATTATTGAGACTAAATGCAGCAGGGCATGGACAGAGTGGCTACTCTGTATCAGCTGAGTGGCAGATTATAGGGCAGAGGAGAGGTACCAGATGGTTTAAAGGCTACAGTTGAAGCCTGTCATATTGAAAAGGCAGATTATATGCAATCTGACAACTCTGGTTTCATTCAGGAGTTATTTTCAATTTGCTATTCAGGTTTAATTGTATTAGCATATGTGGCAATGATCTAAAGCACAACTTGTATTTGTATTCAAAGCACAGTCGTCAAAATGCAGAACACAGGCTGTCAGGATTAGCATAATAACCAGGCGGCATATTTTCAAAAACATTTCCTGAAAATGTGACAAGAGCATTCGGCAGAGTTCAGGACAAAAGCGGAGTAATACAATAAATTATAGATTACTCAAAGCTGACTTTTTAAACTGGGCTAACCATTTAAAGCATTCAGAGCAGACACAACACTGACAGGTTTGCATTATTCATGTTCCACACACACACACACACACACACACACACACACACACACTACTGTTGCAAAGCCTCAAGAACAGAGATGAAGCAGCTGAGTGGGAAATTTGTTTTTATTGGTAAAGACAAGACGTGGAGCTATTTGAAGAATGATCCATTCAAAGAAGAAGAAAAAGAAGCTACAATGTCGCTATTCATACTAGAAAGTACCACTTCAGGGTCGACTACATTTCAAACAGGTATTTCTTTGCGCTGTCGTTTTGGATGCTTGTGACTGAGTTAATAGCTAATACGCAGAGGCCTCCTCATACTGGCAGCATCTGTTTGAGGCTCTCTGGCACTGTGGAATGTGCCTTTATGTGGCACTGCTGCATATTTCTTGTAACTGCACCATAGCAATGATCTGACTGTATATGTATCTATCAATATTTTATTATGTTCAAATAAGATATGCTTAGGAAAAAAGAGCCCCTCCACCCCCACAATAACGACTAAAAAGAATAAGATTGTGAAATTGAAAAAGAAGAAACAGCTGCAGTGAGGCTTTTAGAACAGACAGCATTGATGTGGAAATGGGTTGTGATTTACAGCTCACTAAGCTCTGTATGCCACTAAAGCTGGGGACACATGGGGACAAGTGCCCCAAATGGCAAAAAGTTGAAACCTCCAGAGCTGGAAAAGGAAGCCCAGGTGGCGCTGCCTGTGCACTTCCTCCAACAGCCACTGGAGGGTTTTGCTAAACACCTGCCTGATTGTTTCACCTGTGTTGATTTCATCTGTGTGTTATTCCTTACCTGTTTATCAAACAATTCCCATATATATATGTAATTCTATCTTCTGTCTTCTTAGTCATTTGCATGTGTTTTACACATGACACATACTCATTTGAGTCAGTGATCCTCTTGTCTGTGTTTTTGCTGCCTGAACTTTCTGACACATTTTTAATTAAATATCTGACGAATGTTGGTGTGCTCTGTGGTCCAAAAAGTCTCTGCTTGCTGGTTTTTACTGAGCACAAACTTCCTGAATGTGATATTTGTTTAGCCTCTTACTTACCACCCTATTGTCCAAATATGGTCACTTCTGGCTTCAAAACACCAACGTTTCAGTGGCCAGAACACAAAATTCAAATGCAAAACCAGCGGTGAGCCCACAGTGGTAATGCCATGTTTTATAACCTTTATGCAAATTTTGATGCACATACATGCAATATAACAATAATAATAATGATGATTATTATTACCACTAATAAGCTGCTATTGTCAGATTTTGTCTTTGCCCTAATTTATCAAAGGTCAGCTGGTACTAATAGTCGACATGAATTAGCAGGTCTCCGGCATTTTTCGCTCCATTTCAGAGCAAGAACAAGAAAAACCCTGTTACTGCTGGACAGCCGTTCATGAATTCAGCTGAACAATTTCAGGAGAGTGAGGTGGTTCTCTTGACTTGGACACGCCTCCTCCAACAACTGGGTATAACAGTGGGGGCATCCAGGGTGTCTGCACAGTGTCCTTTATATAGAAACATACAGACAATGTTCAGTGTCCTGTTTGTGATGACTGGTATTCAAGGTTCGTGGTCACAGCAGTGATGGAGAATGGAGGTCATAATTTCCCAGCACTGTTCATGACTGATGTTAAAGAAGTAGGGAGCAGGTGAATGAAGAACTTTTTGATGGTGTTTTAGGCTATTGTTATATACTCGTATCCTCCGATGTTATTATTGCTATTACGCTTCAAATAAATCAAATCGTTCAAATTATTTATTGACGTTAAAATATTATCATTAACTTTCTGATGTCCAATATTTTTCTAGCTGTCGACAGCACAGACTTGGTCATCCATGACAGCTTCTCCTCATTTTCTTCATCACCATCTATCTTCAGGTCCCTGAGGAATTTTTAGAGGGGGACCATCTTCCTGATGTATTCCCAGATGCTCCATGTTCCATCCCAGATTGTTCCCCTGGCTAATCCTCGCCCTCCTCTTTGCTCAAAGGGCCTCGAGATGTTGGCTGGAGACCTCCATGCAGTGTGAGGAACTTTCTGTCTTGACATCAGTGGCATCTTGTAACCGTTCGGCCACGCTCACAGTCCGAGTGACATCCTAATGTCATCCATGAAAAGCAGGTGGATGATGGTCCCTCCACTCCTAAATCTACATCTGTAAATGGTAAATGGCCTGTATTTATATAGCGCTTTACTAGTCCCTAAGGACCCCAAAGCGCTTTACATATCCAGTCATCCACCCATTCACGCACACATTCACACACTGGTGATGGCAAGCTACGTTGTAGCCACAGCCACCCTGGGGCGCACTGGCAGAGGCGAGGCTGCTGGACACTGGCGCCACCGGGCCCTCTGACCACCACCAGTAGGCAACGGGTGAAGTGTCTTGCCCAAGGACACAACGACCGAGACTGTCCAAGCCAGGGCTCGAACCGGCAACCTTCCGATTACAAGGCGAACTCCCAACTCTTGAGCCACGATCGCCCCAACACGTGTACCCACACGCAGTGATGAGCTGGTGTCGGGGGTGGAGGAGATAAGAGATTACATTGTGTCGAACGATGGGACAGGTGATGCAGTCGGGTCAGCTCGTTGCGCAGTAAGGTTAGACAATCTGCCTCTGGGAAACGCACAACTGGCTCTTCTGCTCAGTGTTTCTAACAGTAATGTGTGAAAATGTCAAAGCTTGGAAGGAAGATAAGAGCAGACATGTGGACACATTTTGTATTTGATGTCAAGGAAAAGAAGGTCTTTGATTAGGCTGCTTTATAGCATCATGAGGGGTGTTTCAAGTGTACCAGGCATGGGTACAGATGAAAAGAATAACCCTTTTTGGTAGCACTTTACAATAAGTGCACACTATTAGGCATTAGTTAATGGTTACTTAATTATCTCTACAGCGTCTACAAAGTATTTCTCATAATCAGTTAATCGTTTACAAGCACTGCTTTAAACTCTTTATTCACGATGAATAAGCTGATGTATAACACTTTTTATTAATTATGTTTTCATGTTCTAAAACTCATTGAAGAATCATTTATAAACACTACTCTGCATCAGTTACAAACCAGTCATTTCAGGATGTTCAATGGTATACAAAATCATTGGTAAAAGGTAAGTAGATGGTTAACACACCCTACATAATACTATGAACTCTACATGTACCACACAAACTAGTTTCATACCAGATGTTTTATAAACACTGAATATCAGGGTTACATCAGTCAGCTGCTATATCTTAACAGATGTCTTACAATACATTTGTAACTGTCACTTAAGGACTGCCAAAGCTGTAACTCACTATCGACCAACTTCTTTTTCGATAGATTATCTATAAATACTCATAAATACCTTAATAAACTTATTTAGGAAGTTACAAACCATTTGCTACTTGTTAGTAAAGTATCTTGAGTGAGCTCATCTAAAGTGGGGACCATATATACCTTACAACCTATTTATAGATGTGAAAGTTTCTAAAATACAGTGTAACAAAAACAAATGACAACACACAGGGTAGATCCAGAACGCACTGTATTTTTAAGATGCCAGTCACAAAAACATCAGAACAATGCTTACAGATTGGACACACAACTGTTGATACAAAAATAAAAACAGTGTCATAAACTATCAGCCAATATTTGAAGTAATACAGAACACGGCTGGATGCAAACCTGTAGCTCTTTACATGAAGTGTTCAAATAACATTTTCAAAAAGGTGCAAAAAATAGCAGTAGCAACATTAACTTTTATAATTATCTGTATTTTTTGGAAATGTCATATATCAAAATGTACCATTTTTGTGCTTTTTTGCGAGCCACTCGTTCCACTCAATAACTGTGAGGTGTTCTGACAGTAGTCTATCTGTTACCCCCGAGTCTCCAGATTTGCTCCTGTAAGACCTCCAGGCTCTCTCCAGATGTTGGGTATGGGCACCTGTACGAGGGTCAACATACCACCTGCTGTGGTTAACAGTATGGTGTTCATAGCCTAAATTTGGGAATACACGATAGGCCCGCCATTCATCACTTATCACTGAGGAACAAATCCGGACATGAAGGGTAATCACAGGAACAAGATGTCTTCGAGGTCTTTTCTCCAAAAGTCGCAAGATAGGTCTTGCTTTCTCTCGATGTTTCATGCCCAGCATTCCAAAGACCCACTTTCTTCTTTTCCATCCCCCAGCCATTCTTCCTCTCCCCTACTGATGCAGAAACAAAAAAATGAACACAAATGACTAAAAGATACTATGAAAGCTTGATAAATATATAGATGTAATATAAAATTACAGTCACAAAAACTTACCTTTCGTTTGTGACGAAAGCGACTCTCATCAATCACAACAAACTCCCTTCGGCCACCAATCTGCTGACCTGTATGACGTCTCAATCTTTGAACTGCAGCCACACATACCCTCCTTATTTTTCTGGGCATTTTACTAAGTCTTGTTGTGCTGCCTGCAATGGTGTCATCTATCATGTCGATTTGACGTAATCGCAGACCCTGAGAAAATCTTCAGAGAAAAAAAAACATCCTTACGAAGAGTAATTTAAATCTATTTTGTTTGTTTTTTTTCTGTACACTGTAAAACCCAACAGTGCATCTTACTAAAAGAAGTAAGTTGTTGTTCTTACTTACTCTTTCTCACACTTTTTTCCCCGCTTCACTCAGCATGCCAGCCTTGTGCTGGGCAGAGGGGGGAGGGGCGATAGTTACACTCAGTAGCACAGGAACAGAGCGGGAGGGAGAGAGAGAGCCAGGGACAACAACGTCACATTAGAAAGGTATAGTAATCATCCACAACTATTTTCAGTTGCAGATGATAAAGGATTCAGAAAGTTTATTCATGCGGGCCCATATGACAGAGAATATGCAACTTCTTTTTGTTTTCATATTTTAATTTATATTTAATTGTGTTGTGGTTTGCAGAGTTTTGTGTTGTTTCACTTTAAATATGTGAAAGGAAAAAGCTGAAAATTTAAATAGTTAAAAATTGAAATGTGAATAGTTGATTTTTGTATTATATGATTTATTTGCTTAGGCTGCTGCCCCCGCGACCCGGCCTCGGATAAAGCGGATGAAGATGGATGGATGGATGATTTATTTATTACATTTTATGTGGAGTGAATGAATAAAAGTATATTTACGGTGGCCCCTACAGACAAAGCACATACAAACTTCAAATCACGTACAAACTCTGGAGCATGTATAAACTCCAAAACACGTAAAAACACGTACAAACTCCAAAACACGTACAAACTCCAAAACACGTAAAAACTCAGAAGCACGTAAAAACTCAAAACATGTACAAAAGACAGCAGAAGTGCTCCAGGATGCTGGGCGCAGTGTTGAGCTTTCGTTATCTTGTGGTTACACAAGCCAGCAAGTACCAACGACCGGATTTGGTGTGTGGTAGTAACAGCTACATGAACTTTTTTTTAAATTATTTGAATATATATGAGTGCCTGTGTATAAATACACAAACAATACACACATGCTTTCAATTGTGTAATTTAAGTGATCTAGTAGCTCTGCTTTGGAAGTTCAGTTCATGCTAGAAATGTGTTTTGGAGTTTGTACGTGTTTTGTCTCTAGGGGCCACCGCATATATTTATATATAAACATATATAAATAAAACCACATTTTTTTACGTTAGTAATTCCTTTTGTGCATAATTTTATATTATTGTTAATAATAAATCAATTAAAGCAACAAAACAACCTGAAGAGTCGGTTCGGAGCCGAAAGAGCCGGCTCTTTTTAGTGAGCCGAATCTCTAAAATGAGCCGGAAATCCCATCACTATTATTGAGTGGAAAAAAGTTAGCTTGTTTATATTATGCTAACATAGCTGTGTCGCTAGCAGTCACGTAGCACATCTTTATATACCAGCTAGCCAAACTTCAATAACCCTACAAACGTCACTGCTGTTTAGTTTTCTGTCTTCATTTATGTTGGAAGTGATAAGAAAGCTGTACGTTTTAATTTGTTTCCAAAATCCCGCAGTCAGGACATGCTATATTGTATTTAGATGGAAGCTAGCGAGCTAACTTCCTGCTAACTTCTAACTCTGTTAAATGTCATAAATTCCGTTTTCATGGATGCCTGGATGTTAAACTCAATTGTTACACCTGGTAGAGCAGAACGCTGATCATTTTATTAAAGATGAAAGACTTAAGACAGTGTTTTAACTCTCAGTGATGCCACAGTGATCATTTGATATATGGACCTGCAGCAGAGTTTAGGCCCAGACATGGCTAGTGACGTCAGACTGAACGATCGGATTGTTTTTTAACCTCATTGTATTAGCTTATTTCATTGCTAACCCCCTCCGCTTATTAGCAGCTAGCTTTTCGCTAGCTGCTAATAGGTGATTAGCTTAGCTTAGCTTTTGGTTACATTTAAGCTTTAGATATCAGTAAAAACACTGTTCAGTTTATTTTATTAGTCATTCCTTGTGGCTTGGCTCAAGAATTAAATGATTATTATCGCCTTTGGTGTTACTCTGGGCTGTAACTTATAATTGTGCTTTCTGTAATTTAGTTTGTCAGTCCTTCTCCAGCTATTTTGCAGCATGTCTATATAAATTCACAATAAATGCTCTACATTGTACAATCTAATGCACTATGTTTGAAATACATTAATATATAATTATAGTCAAATAGGGCAGTTTCTAAATACATAACTAAATATAGTTTGTAATGCCACCATTGTAGGCTATTTATCAATCAGTGTAATGGTTTTACTGTTATTTAAATTCTACAAAGTGTACATTAGTATTATTATTGTATTTGTTTTATTAATTTTATTTATAGCCAAGTCTCATTTTGTTTTTAATTTTCTCTGGGTGTGACTGTTGCACAGCTGGCAGACAGAAAATCACAAGAGTTGTAAGATGAGGCTAGCGTGGCAAAAGGATAAGATTGATGAGCTCGTCAAAGAAAGAGACTATCTAAAGGAGCAATTAGCAGCATGTAAGTCCACTCTTTTTTTTTTTTTTTTTTTTTAAATGACATCAGAAACAGCAGTATGCGACATTACGTGATGGCAGAGCTTCAGTTCATCCTTTGTCATTTTTTTTTTTTTTTTTTTAATAAATAGGACAGGGGGAATGAATGAGAGAGAGAGGGGGAGAGAAAGAAAGAAAACCAAAGGGGAGAAGAGACGGTGAGAAGGGGGGGGAAGAGAGACAAAAAAAAAAAAAAAAAAACTCCTGGGTCACCTGTATGGAGAAAAAAACAAACAAACAAACAAACAAAAACAAACAGAGGAGACAGCAAACAACAAAGAGCAACATAATAATAGAGAAAACAAAGCACCATCACAATAAACTAGCTAGTCATAGATATCAGTATTTACTAAGTAATAAACGATATTGTGCAGCACGCAAGATAGACAGCGCACAGTGTGCTTTGAGGCAGCAGCCAAGAAAGCTTTAGTCCGCGTCTGTGAATACCCATGTGTGCATACCTGTGTGGATCAGCATGCTTGCATTCCAAAGGTTTCTCCATGTAATGATCTGCTAGGGAGTGTGGGGGGGCCACAGCCCCGTCCTCCAGGGTGTGAAGCGGGTATGGAGGAGATCGAAACTCCAGACATCCAGAGGCCCCCAGAACACAAGAGACCAAGGAAGACCAACAGAGGGGCAGCCGCGCCACTGTCCCAGTAAGAGCTGAGGAGAGTCCCAGATGAGGGCTCGCCCAGCAGCCGCGGAGCAGAAGTCAGGGGGAGTTGCAGTGACGCGCCCGTGAGCTCCGCCGGCCCCCAGCTGCGCCTGAGTGACCGAGCCCTAGGCCGAGAGGCCGGGGGCACCCCACCTCCAAAGGGGGCCGAGCAAGCCCCAGGCCCCAGGCCCCGACAAGCGGCCGCCAAGGAGTGAGCCGGTGTGTACCCGGACGCCCACCCCCAGACACAAAGAACCACCAACACACCGACACCTGAGGGAGTCCGCCACCGGCAGGGGAAGTGGTGGTGGGTGGAGATAGGCCTCCAAACCTTGGAGGGCCTGAGGTGTCCCCAGAGAGGTGGTGTCTGATACCCAACCTGACATATAGACACAGACATACAGGCACACACAGACACAAACATCCATTCCCACCCTCATGCTCTCATATGCACTTACTCCACACTCAACCAACGTGGAGACAGACATAAAGAGACGCTGTACACACAATCACACTCCCCAAGCGTACTCTACAAACCGGGTCTAGGTACCCTTGCCCCTGGAGGGGGGAATTGCACCCAGACCCAGGTGGTGTTACCCTTTTCCCTGCGGTGGGGAGAGGCAGACCACCCCGACTCCGCAGCAGCAGGGAGGCCCCACACCCCAGACCGCAGTCGGACGGCCAACTCCTCCTACTAGCCCTCCCGCTCCAGCAGGCCGCAGAGAATGGGGGTGGGAGAAGACTCCAAACCTCCCTCCACCCGCTCATTGTAGTGTTGATGCATATGTGTTCTAAGGTGCAATTAAAACCCAGGAGGGCATGGAGCTACCTGCCAAGGAGCAGCAGGTAAGCGCATAGTCCCTCCTGCTAACCCTCAATGACTAAGTGTATTTAAAATTGAGAGGTGGGCAACGACGTCAGGGGTGAGGTATACACCCTGATGGTGATTTGGACTCCGTGATTGTGCCCACCCCCAAGAGCCTATATGTATGTGTAATGAGAGTGTGAATAATGTGAATGTCTAAGTTGTGGGATAAAATTGAGGCAGAGGCAGCCAGAAGGGGACGGGGGGGGGGGGGGGGGGGGGGGGTAGCCTCCTCTGCACCCTGGTGACATACCCCCACTCCAAGGCCCTGCATGTGTGGGTGGTTGTGGAGGAGCGGGAAGAGGGAGGCAGCTGGAGATGGGGAGGGAAGGAAGGGAGGGGCAGGTAACCCCTCCCTGGGGCCAGCTCCCCCGCTGACCCCAGTAGGCACCCCCACCCTCCGCGACCCGCCAGGGAAGGGGGGCCCAGGCCCATCAGACCGGGGCCCAGTAAGTCCACTCTTAAAAACATTACTTAGCTTGTCATATACTTCCTCTGCTTGAGCACTTACATAAGCATTCTGTTGAGTAATTTTGTCTGTGTTGTCTTTTTAACTGTTTTACCAGCTCTCTCAAAGGAACCCACAAGTTTTGACCAGGATTCCAGTGGGGTGTTGAGCATATCTTCACTTCCCTCTGATGGGTCTTTTGATGAGAGTTCTGACTCCTCCATGGGCACAACTTCATCAGATAAAGACAGGAAGAAGAGGAAGAGGGGCAAAGCAAAAAAGCACAAGAAGTCAAAAAACATGACCAAAAACCAAGAACAAGAGGTAAAGTGATTAACTCAACAGTTTGATTTTGCATGCGGTGTGTTACGTTACTACACTATAACATTACATCAATGATTATGTTCTCTCAATTGCAGTCCAGAATCCTAAGCACGTGGTCACCCGGTATAACAAGATTTTAAGGCTGTTCAAAATAGTGATGGGTCGTTCGCGAACGAAATGGCTCTTAGAGCCGGGTCTTTGACGTGAACGACGCGAGCCGGCTCCTTATCGCGAGCCGTCACGTGGGTTTTTTTTTTTTTTTCTTTCTCTCAGCCTCTCTCTCGCACTTTTTTTCCGCTTCACTCTGCACGCGAGCCTTGTGCTTTACGCTGGGCAGAGGGGGGAGGGGCGGTAGTTACACTCAGTAGCACAGGAACAGAGCCAGAGAGAGAGAAAGAGAGGCAGGGACAACAACATTAGAAAGGTATAGTAATCATCCACAACTATTTTCAGTTGCAGATGATAAAGGATTCAGAAAGTTTATTCATGCAGGTCCATATGACAGAGAATGTGCATGTTCTTTTAGTTTTCATATTATAATTTATATTTAATTGTGTTGTGGTTTGCAGTGTTTTGTGTTCTTTTCACTTTAAATTTGTGAAAGGAAAAAGCTGAAAATTTAAATAGTTAAAACTTGAAATGTGAATAGTTGATTTTTGTATTATATGATTTATTTATTACATTTTATGTGGAGTGAATAAATAAAAGTATATTTACGGTGGCCCCTAGAGACAAAGCACATACAAACTTCAAATCATGTACGAACTCTGAAGCATGTACAAACTCCAAAACACGTACAAACTCCAAAACACGTACAAACTCCGAAGCACGTAAAAACTCAGAAGCATATAAAAACTCAGAAGCACATAAAAACTCAAAACACGTACAAAAGACAACAGAAGTGCTCCAGGATGCTGGGCACAGTGTTGAGCCTTTGTTATCTTGTGGCTACACAAGCCAGCAAGTACCAACGACCGGATTTGGTGTGTGGTAATAACAGGTAAATGAACTTTTTTTTAAATTATTTGAATATATATATGAGTGCCTGTGTATAAATACACACATGCTTTCAATTGTGTAATTTAAGTGATCTAGTAGCTCTGCTTTGGAAGTTCAGTTCATGCTAGAAATGTGTTTTGGAGTTTGTACGTGTTTTGTCTCTAGGGGCCACTGTATATATTTATATATAAACATATATAAATAAAACCACTTGTTTTTATGTTAGTAATTCCTTTTGTGCATAATTTTATATTATTGTTAATAATAAATTAATTAAAGCAACAAAACAACCTGAAGAGCCGGTTCGGAGCCGGAAGAGCCGGCTCTTTTTAGTGAGCCGAACCGAAAGAGCCGGATCTCTAAAAAGAGCCGGAAATCCCATCACTAGTTCAAAAGAGGAGGCACCATGTCTGCTGCCTTTAAACGTCTGGGAGTGGACCGGGACACGATTGTGGCAAGTGCTCCAATTGCTGAGCTATTCATTGTTGCACCTGAGAGGTTTAAAGCATTAGAAAAAAAAACAAGCAGGGACAGAAACGTTCATTGTTTGCTACACAGCATGCTGCAGCAAGCAGTGCAGATCCAGAAACAGAGGAAAAATTCAAAGCATATAAGTCTTCAGGGAAGTTGCTTCTTAAAACAAAGAAAGATTAGATTTTTGTTGTTTTACATAGTGAAACGTGGTGAGAGTCCACCATTGTTAACACCTGTTAACAAAAAAAAGACAAGTTATATATTCCAGTTGATTGGTCAATTGTTTGTAAAAAGAAAAAATGACACACTTGATTTTTGTTTTTTATATGTTTTATTATTATTTTATTGTTATAAATTCTGCAGTTTTACTTTAATGATCACACATGTGATACACTTCATGTAAAGAGCTACAGGTTTGCATCCAGCCGTGTTCTGTATTACTTCAAATATTGGCTGATAGTTTATGACACTGTTTTTATTTTTGTATCAACAGTTGTGTGTCCAATCTGTAAGCATTGTTCTGATGTTTTTGTGACTGGCATCTTAAAAATACAGTGCGTTCTGGATCTACCCTGTGTGTTGTTTTTTGTTACACTGCATTTTAGAAACTTTCACATCTATAAATAGGTTGTAAGGTATATATGGTCCCCACTTTAGATGAGTTCACTCAAAATACTTTGCTAACAAGTAGCAAATGGTTTGTAACTTCTTAAATAAGCTTATTAAGGTATTTATGAGTACCGTAAATGTCGGGCTATAAGCCGCTACTTTTTGCACAAGCTTTGAACCCTGCGGCTTTTAGTCAGGTGCGGCTTTTCTATGGATTGTCCATGATTTTTGTCATATCGTAAGACGATTTGTTTTGTGTGTTCCGCTGTTGTACGGCACTACGTTGCCTGGCGGAAGGATCGGGGTTCAAGAGTGGTATGTTAGTCACATTTCCGTCCGCCAGGCAACGTAGTGCCGTACGAAGTAGCGCGAAAAACAAACTTCAAAGTAGCGGTACGCGTTCAGCGGGAGTCGTGGATGATGAGCGGCGATAAACTTGCAAGTTATGCCCAAAAAGCAAGTTATGCCCAACTCCACCGGTGGATTCTGACAGCGTGGAAAAGTGTGAAAACATCCACAATCACCAACGGATTTTGAAGGGCTGGACTGCTGCATGATGGAGAGGAGGACACCGCCACGGCCCTTCTGAGGGTGTTCGACTCTGACACTGACAACGAGGATTTCTTTGGTTTTGAAAGTGACAACGAAGGAGAGAAGAAGAGTGGATGACGAAGCCACCCTGAGCCTGTTTGTATCCGACACTGGAGAAGAGGACTTTGGTGGTTTTAGTGCGCAGGAAGAAGAGAAAGATGGTGGTGAATGACTGACTTTTCTTCTTGTTAAAGCTGTGTCACTGCACCTGAGCCTAAAAGGTAGTCCGAATCTATTTTTCTGGTGTGCTGTAGGCTACTGTTATGTACTACATGTGCAAATATGTACCCATAACTTGTTTTTCAAAATATTAATAAAAGTGATGTGTCTCCAAACAGCCATCTCTTTCCTGACAATTCCCTTTGTGCATATTCTCTTACATATGATAAGTCAACATTGAAACACCTGCGGCTTTTGGTCAGGTGCGGCTAATGTATGTACAAAACAGGATTTTCCCCTGATTTTAGCTTGTGCGGCTAATATTTAGGTGCGCTTTGTAGTCCGGGAAATACGGTATTTATAGATAATCTATCGAAAAAGAAGTTGGTCAATAGTAGTGATGGGATTTCCGGCTCTTTTTAGAGAACCGGCTCTTTCGGCTCCGAACCGGCTCTTCAGGTTGTTTTGTTGCTTTAATTAATTTATTATTAACAATAATATAAAATTATGCACAAAAGGAATTACTAATGTAAAAAAAAAAGAAGTGGTTTTATTTATATATAGTTCTCAAAACTTGCTCTTTGGGCAAAAAGAATGACAACATCACAGAACGTAAGTTTGGATAACATCATAGAAAGCCTCACGGCTCTCCAACGGGAGATAGAGAGACCATTGTTGGACTGTTAGAACAGCTTGGAAATTCATATGAGCTGTTCGCACTTAAATAAAAACCATCATCACTTCATGCGGAGACCCCTTCGGCTCCAGCTGTGGCCTCAAGGCAGGAGCTGAACAAAACACCCTGATAACGACTGTGTTTAGTCTGTTCCTTCCCATTCCATGCAAGGTCACCTGGGTTGGCTGGAAGACTGTTTACTTAGCCTGGCGGGGCGAAGGACACACACACACATACACTGATATGCACACACTGATCCCCCCTCCCTTTCCAAACGATGCTTGTGCCCTCCCGGGGAAGATGGCGGTCGACTGAAGATGCTGCAGGACCGGATGCGCTGTCTACACCGGCTCTCTCTTACCCTTTACCCACCCCTGTTGCTTGTCTTGTGTTTCTATGGCATAGGTGTCAAACTCTGGCCTGCGGGCCAAATTTGGAGTGACTGAAACTGACTTTACTCCTACACAGCTGTAAAATGTTGTACAATGTTGCTTTTTTTTGGCCAAATGTACTCCTACACAGCACCCATGCTATCTTGCATAGATGGAGAGTGTTTTAGGTTGAAGTTGTAAAATGTTGCTTTTTTTGTTTCTTGTGGTCATAAATATTTTGTACTTGTAAATCAGGATTTGTATGTGTAAAAAGAAACAAAAAAAGCAACATTTTACAACTTCAACCTAAAGCGCTCTCCATCTATGCAAGATAGCATGGGTGCTGTGTAGGAGTACATTTGGCCCGCGAAGCCATACCAAATTACTATTAGAGCTGGCCTACTGGTATTATACAGCTAATATATATATTGTTTAGTATTAAGCTTTGCTTGTTCCATATTCAGTTTTTCAGCAAAACGTGTTTGAGTCCATAAGAAAAGATTCATTCTTATATCTGGAGGATTAAATATATTTCAATAAATATTAACGTTAGCCCGCGACTTTGTTCCAGTTTTGAGTTTTGGCCCACTGTGTATTTGAGTTTGACACCCCTGTTCTATGGTGCAGTGTTGCCAACTCCTCAGTAAGGAAAATCGCTATTGGTTGTCCTAAAAGTCGCTAGAAGTCGCCTTATTTGCATAATTGGTCATGCTAATCTAATTGTAACCTACGTTGTTGGAGAGAGAAATAACATCGTGGAAGAGACATAAAGTGAGTAAAAAACGTCCTAAATGCATTTAGAGTTTATTTAGAACTACAAATTAAATTTCTTTTAGCAATTATTGTTTTTTTTTTAATGTCACAATTCCAACCCTGCTCCTTTACCCGGGCTTGGACCGGCAAAAGTGACCCAAAATAGGCGCTCTGGTGGAGTTACTTTGTGTGTGTGTGTTTATAAGTAGTTTTAAACCTTGTGATCCACAAAACAGCATAACGGTAAAAGAGTAAAAGAAGAACTGACTGCGTTACAGCACCAGCTGCTTGTTGAGAGTAAAAGCGATACGCGCTTTCACGTCTTTTTTTAGCGACTTTTTTTTAGAAAAAAAGTCGCTAAGGGGTCTGAAAACTCACTAAATATAGTGACAAAGTCGCTAAGTTGGCAACACTGCTATGGTGTATTGATAGTCATGTGCTTTTTGTGCTGAGGTGTTTTTTCTGTTATCAAACTGTTCTCCCACTAGGAGCTCAGTCTGAGTGGAGTTTTTTTCTCCTCCTCTTACCTCATGTTATGTATTTTCATTGTTTTTTCCTATCAGCCTACCTTTCTGACATGTCTCCCCAATGTGATGTTTGTGTAAAGTTGGTCAGAAGGTTCCTTTGTAAGTGCGCATGCGCCATTAGCGTGCTGCCTGCTGTAACCCTAATTTCCTTCGGGATTAATAAAGTATTCTGATTCTGATATGTTTATATATAAATATATGCGGTGGCCCCTAGAGACAAAGCACATACAAACTCCAAAACACATTCCTAGAGTTAACTGAACTTCGAAACAGTGCTACCTAGATCACTTAAATTACACAATTGAAAGCATATGTGTATTGTTTGTGTATTTATACACAGGCATTCATATATATTCAAATAATTTTAAAAAAAGTTCATGTACCTGTTACTACCACACACCAAATCCAGTGTCTTCCTGGCTTGTGTAGCCACGAGGGAACAAAAGCTCAACACTGCCCCCTAGCATCCTGGAGCACTCCTGTTGTGTTTTGTACGTGTTTTGGAGTTTTTACGTGTTTTGTCTCTAGGGGCCACCGTAAATATACTTTTATTTATTCACTCCACATAAAATGTAATAAATAAATCATATAATACAAAAACCGACTATTCACATTTCAACTTTTAACTATTTAAATTTTCAGCATTTTCCTTTTAAACATATTTAAACTGAAACAACACAAAACGCTGCAAACCACAACACAATTAAATATAAATTATAATATGAAAACAAAAAGAAGATGCATATTCTCTGTCATATGGGCCTGCATGAATAAACCTTCTGAATCCTTTATCATCTGCAACTGAAAATAGTTGTGGATGATTACTATACCTTTCTAATGTGACGTTGTTGTCCCTGGCTCTCTCTCTCCCTCCCGCTCTGTTCCTGTGCTACTGCCAGTGTAACTACGCCTCTATGGGCTCAAAATGTGGTCATAAATATTTTGTACTTGTAACTCAGGATTTGTATGTGTAAAAAGAATTTGTGTGTGCGTAAAAAAGATTTGTGTGCGGACTTAGCCAAAAAAAACCCTGCAAGTTACAAGTACGAATTTTGACCCTATTTTTCTTCCTTTCATCTGATTGGTCAATGTCATGTCAATCACAAATGTAACAATCCAATCAGAGAACAGATGGGTTTGGCTGTCGGAGGGGTGCTTTGTACTTGTACTCTAAGAGCCGTTTCACATCACTACTTCGTAGCAGGGCGAAGCTATGAGCTAGAAAAATCCAGGCAGACAGCCTGTGTCTGTCCAACCAATCAGAGAGCTCCTTACATCCCACGGTGTGGCTAATTTGAATAGCAGCAGGATTTTTAAAATGAAGTTGTTAATCCAACAGCTAATCCAAAAGTTAATCCCTGAGCGAACAGGAAAGGGAAATGGATTTTGAAATGAGGAGTGGAATCGATATTTTAAAAAGCATTTTGAAAATCAGTTTATTAAATTGGAATTCAAAAATGAATTTACAAATGCAGATTTTATTCTACAATTCATTATTTAAGCACAGAATGCTTTATTTCGATGCGGCGTGGCTCTTGTGGTCCTCCGTACTCATAGAGGATTCCCCTCGAACAAATGACAGATACACAAGGGTAAGGCAAAAATGACATGCCTAACAATGTTTACAAACATGGATGCAAACATAAACACAGACATAGAAACAGACACACACAAGGGCACACAGAGACACACACAGAGACACACATAGAGTATGGAGTGTCCTGTGTGTTTCTATGCCAGTCAGTCTGAATCTGCTCCATTTGAATCCACCGATGAAATGCTGCCCCCAAACAATACAAATTGGGTCTCTCTCTCTCTCTCTCACACACACACACACACAGACACACAGACACACACACACAGACACACACAGACACACACACACAGACACACACAGACAGCAGGTATTCTGAAAATATTCAGTTTTTTTTCATTTGAGATTCTTGAATTTATACATTTAAAATACATAATTCCACTCTCCCAGTGGTTTAAAGAATATGAGCAGTATTCATTCAGATGTGTTCTAGCTCTAAAATTTCTTTTGCAATTAGACAGTTTGTCTTATGTATGTTTTCAAGCTGTTCAGCTAGTTTCCAGGTTCTTCTGTGTGAATTTCAGTTCTGCGCTTTGGCTGTCAGGTGAATGTTTCGGTGTATTTCAGCCCATTAAACATGTTTTTCTCCAAAGATTTCAGCAATTATAAAAATTCAACTCAAACTATTCGGCTATTAGGATTCACACTGCATTTTCTACAGGAAATGCATTTTATATACCAGTTTGTTGCTGTTGTTCATATGTTAACAGAATAAGTTCAAATTGTATTAAAAATAATACCATCAATTATGTTGCTGGACTACACTTACTGGACTTAGTAAGTGTTAGTTAGGAAGTATTTTGAGAACCATAAGAGATTCTTACAAATGTTTGAAATAAAAAAATCTTTAATATAGCTGGAGACTCGTGTAGAAATATGAATGAGTTTATACAATTTGATTTCTGCTATGGTGTGCTGTGACAGGCAGGTTGTAGGATCCAAACACAGGACTCTTACGTGGAATGAAACTTAAATCGGCAGTTTTTATTGCTGGAAAAACGTTTTCATTAGAGATAAACGTTTCATTAGAAACTCAACTGGACTCAAGAAACTAAGAAACAAGAACTAGAAAAACAAATCAGGAATTATGAACAAGAATTAAGTAAAGAACATGAAGGGGAAAAAACACCTGCCCCACTGAAAACTAAAGAAAACCCCAAAACATGAACAACAATCATCAAGGAACATATTTACAGTTACTGCAACACCAAGACTGGGTTGCAGACCCAGTACGGTGACAATTTCAGTTTCAATGTAAGTCAGTGTCTTTTGGGCTGCAGCAGAACAGACTTCTCAGTCTTTTGAAGAAGCCCTTTTTCTTCTTCTTATTGATCTGAAGGTCTTTGCACTTAATACTGGATTCAGGTTCAGGAAAAGGTTCCTCAAAGGGATCATCAGGAACTTTCGAAAGAGATCCTTTGATCTTATGATTTTCGCCTTTAACACTGGATTCGGACTCGGCAAAGGGTTCCTCACAGGGAACGTCTGCCACTGCCACACATTCTGAAAGAGGTCCTTCACTCGTAAGGTCTTCAGTCTTCAGAATAGATGAACTTTCAGCAAGAAGTTCCTCACAGGGAACGTCAGGCTCTGGAACACTTTCTGAAAAAGATCCTTCAGCTGGTGGAACATTTGCCATTGAAAGACCGTCAGAGGAGCGTTCTTCATTTGTGTTCTTCACATCAGGAAGACTTGAAGGGGGCTCAAAGATTTCAGATATCCGGACCAGTGCTACATCAGCAATGGTCTTCAGCAACACTGGCGCAAAGTTTGCAACTTTGATAGACAGAATTTCTTGAGGAAATTTCTTCCTGATCTCCATCAGCATGCTGTCGACCATATGGTCAATGGTCAATGGTAACTTTATTGTCCCTGATGGGAAATTGATTCGCAGTATGTCAAAACAAACAACAAACATACAACCAACACATACGTACACTCATTAAAAAAATACTATAATATAATATAAGCCTGATAAAACAACCTAGATATTCCATCGAAAAAAGTGCAATGGCAACAACACTTACAATTTAGTGTTGTTAATTAAGATAATAGCACTAGGTACAAATGACAATTTGTGTCGCTTTGTCTTCACTGCAGTCATTTTATAACGACGACCTGATGGAAGCAGTTGAAAATCGTTAAAGAGAGGATGATCTGAGCACAACAGGACAGAAGTTGCCTTCCTCAGCACCTGCCTGTTATAAAAGTCCACAAGCTGGACCTGAGACCTCCCTGAAATCTTGCCCGCCACTTTAACCAGATTGTTAAGTCTGGTCTTATTATCCATGGACATACTACCGTACCAAGCAATGATACAGAAAGTTAAAACAGATTCAATAAAACTTTTATAAAAGAGAGTCATCATTTCAGATGAAACATTAAAACCTCTCAACCTCCTTAAAAAGTCTTTGTTGGGCCTTTTTCACTGTAGCAGCAAGATGTGACTCAAAGGACAGAGTCTTATCAAGAACAACCCCCAAGTACTTGTAACTATCCACCATTTCAATGGCTGCACCATTTACCACTGTAAGCGCAGGATGAGGGGATGACTTCCTGAAATCTATAACCATGTCCTTGGTTTTTAAGGTGTTAATCAATAAGAAGGACTGATCACACCATGAAACAAACTCCTCCACAACAGGCCCATGGGAATCCTCTTCACCATGAAGGAGGCTTACAATGACTGTGTCATCTGCGTATTTGATGAAATGCCTATTGGCCTGTGTGCTGCGACAGTCATTAGTGTACAAAATATACAAAAGAGGAGAGAGACAACAACCTTGTGGTGAGCCAGTGGAAGAGTTCAGCTGTTTGGAAAAACAGCCATTTATTCTCACACACTGTGATCTATCAGTTAAGAAGTCTAAGATCCAACCAACGAGATTAAAATTAAGTTTAAATTGGTTAAGAAGCTTGTCCACTAAAAGATGTGGCTGGATAGTATTAAAAGCAGAAGAAAAATCAATAAATAAAAGCCGAGCATGAGCTTTGGCGCCATCAAGATGGCGATAAAGGAAGCTCAACAGAGTGACCACTGCATCATCAACACCTCTACAAGGCCTGTATGCAAATTGTAGTGGATCTATCAGCTTCTCTACTTGGACTTTTATTAGTCTTACTCATTTTAAAAAGATTTCCCACCCTTCTTTTATCAAAGAACAAAGCTGGGGGGCCTCTGGTGCTCTCTATTAAGGAATCAAGTGTATTCCTTGGAATATAGTTATCATTAAATCTCGAATAAAATCTGTTCAGCTCATTGGCTAACTGAAAATCTGAACTAAAACCAGGGAGACTTATCTTATTACAGTCACTGAGACAGTGACCAGTCATGTGTTTCATGCCAGCCCAAGCCACCCTTAAGTTATTGCTACCCATCTCCGCCTCTACCTTATCCTTGTATTTTATTTTAGCTTTTTTAATTTCTGATCTAATCTCCTTCCTAATTTCTCTGACTTTCAAGGTATTCCCTTTAGTAAAAGCTTTATTCCTTTCGTAAATCAGCCTCGTAAGAACTTTAGAGGACCATGGTTTGTTATTAGGGAAAGAATTCACAACCTTTGAGGGAATAATCATGTCTCTACAAAAGGATATATATCCGCAGACAACGTCAGTGAGTTCATTAATGTCTCTACATGATTCGGTAAACACCGACCAGTCTGTACAGTCAAAGCAGCCCTGCAGGGCTAAAGAGGCATCGTCACTCCAAACCTTTATGCGGTGTTTCCTCACTTTCTCTCTTCTCAGTACAGTTTTATAGACTGGCAGAAGATGCACCGTGTTGTGATCCGAGGGCGGGGCCAGCCACAGATGTATACGCACCTTTTATGGAGCCATAACATAAATCCAGAGTCTTATTGAAGCGAGTGGGACAGTGCACATACTGATAAAAACTGCTCAGTGTTTTCTTCAAGTCGCAGCGATTAAAGTCCCCAAGAACAATATTAGGGGCTTCAGGAGAGAGAGATTGTAGAGAGTGGATAGCATTGGAGATGGTGTCAGTCGCATTCTTAGGATTCGCTTTGGGGTGGATGTAAACGACGGTGACGTTTACATCCATATTGTCTCGGATGGAGCAGATGAAGATGGCCTGTGTTTCCATCACCGTTAGACTCTCGAGGAGAGGATGCTTAGACTCTGGGAGGCCATGTTTAGGAGGGGACGAGGAGGAAGCTCCCAGAAGCCCCGGAGAACGCGGGGAACTACCTCGATCACTACCTCCTGCGCGGTGAGCAGTTTGCTGTTATGCTGTTCCTGCTGCTTCTCTTTTAGGATTTCAATGTAATCCTTCACCACGCTCAGGAGTTTAGGTGCTCTGTAGAAAAACATTATAAGAGTTATCTTTTAAACATATTCAAAGCATCACTTAAATATTGAAACACTGTAGCTGGACTGTTAACCCTGTAATGCCCTTTGTATCATACTTGATACATGAGTTTCTGTGACTTCTATCTCATCAACATGATCAGTACTTGCCATAATTTCAAAATGTTACGGACAAAACTCTTTTTTTTGTCTAACGTTGACATTGTTGTTAACAAAAAGTTGCCAAAAACACCCAATGTATCAAATTCGATACAAAAATGTAATAAATACATAATAAAAGTATATATATATGTGGCTTTTGTTTAAAGGGTTAATAAAGATCTCAGTTCCAAAAAAATCAGAATTTTCGGGCTATTTTTTGATGGGTTGTGTTAGGGCTGTGCGATATGACCAAAATCTCATCTCCCGATATAAAACATGTATCATCCAATAACGATATAAATCACAAAAAATGTAATATTTTCTGTAAAGTCTGTGAATCTCGGGCAGCTCGACTTGCGTGAAGTGTTTCCTGCTGGGCGTCGTGTAGGTGAGTCGAGTGTTTTAACGATGCATGAAACGATACATTTTTAGACAGAAGTTGTAACGGCGCCGTTTCCTTTGTGAGTATTTATTACGCGGCGTGCTGCGGGGAGAAGCCTGTTCTAACGTTTGAGTCTAAAGTTTATTTTTTAGCACCTGGCGGCTCTTTTTTACTTCTCATCCGTAAATAATCTGCATCTTTCACGTGATTCAGTTTATTTTGAAAAGTCTCAACAGGATCTTGAGCTTTATTGTGAAAGGTTTATGTGGAAAATAAACAAGCGGACACGCCGTGGTTTTACTGTAGTTGTTGCTAATGACAACGCATAAAAACATGCGCTTGTCCGTCCGTAGTGTGGTGATATTAAATATAAGAGAAAGAGAGAACTTTAAGAAATTAATAATAACTACAGTGACATCAGAACATGAAAAACATTGCTGTAAACAGTTTATTTTGAGACACCACGAAACAAACGATAGCGTAAAATGAAACGATAGACGTTTTTTATATTGTCATCTGATATATATCGTTGTATCGAACAGCCCTAGGTTGGGTCTTACAGGGTTAATAACTGTATATTACATGTGACTCACTGAAATTTAGGAGGTACGGCCTCTGGGAACTGAAGAAGCATTCTGGTTTGAAATTCAACGTCCCTCATTTTATTGATGACGTTCACCGCCCATACCTGAAACTGAAAACACATTTACAGTGCGCTTATGTTTAAAGGTTTTGTGAACATAATGAAAAAAAGAAATTTCCAAAGTCTGGTGAGTTTTCTAGTCTTACCAGCCTTAGAAGAGGTTTGGCTTCCTCTTCTTCAAAATCCTGTAATTCAAACTCCCACAGCCTTCAAAAGAAAAAAATACAGAGGTTTTCTCTCAGCATTTACACGTCATCACAATCAGACTTTCAGGTGTCTCCCTGCTCTCCGAGTGTCTCCCTGCTCTTCTCCACCAAAAGATCTCTCAGATCTTCAGCAGTGAGGTTCGGTGGAATTAGATCTTCCTGCTGAAGTCTGAGAAACGCCGTCATAATCGCAATCTAAAAGGAAAGGAGACATTTAATCACCACCACTCTCAGGTCCTCAGAAATGACCTGATATTTTCTGTCAGCTCTGGTTTGCATGAATCTGGGTCTAACCTGAGTCCTGTAGCCCGGAAGATGCCAGCAGATCTTTAGAGCTGTTTCATAAATCGGTGTGTTGAACAACACCTGTCAAAGAAATAGCAATTTAGTCATTGTTACTTAAAAGGATTCTCAGTTTGTCAACTTTTAAAACTACATCAAATTCTTCATATTATTGAAATGCAGTAAAAACTAAAACGGTCACATACCCTGATAGGTTTATAGATTCCTTGACTTGATTCCATTTCGACGTTTTCAAATCACAGTCAGGAAGAAAAACTTTAACTGCTCTCCAACGAAGGCGTACGGGGGGATCTGGACCTGAAAATGCTCTCAGCTCGGTGGTCTCGCACAGATGAGCTCTTTTGACAGTCTGATGTTTATTTATGAATGCAGAATTTCTTGAGCAGTCACCATGGAAACTTGATGCAGCTTCATGTTGTTAAATTAAAAGAAAACACTGTGTATTTTGCACTACATTGCACTAAACTTAATTTATCATATAAGTAAATAAAGTGTGGGTTAGGTCACTCCTGTGAAACGAGCCACACAAACCGATGGATCAGAAAAGACAAAGTCAGCTACAGCATGCCTTTTCATATTATGTGTCTGCTTATCTCCATTTTGTTACAGTAGATGGGAACTTAAGCAGTAAAGCAATGGCTTACAAAACAGTGGACTGTGGACTAATGCAAACATTTGAAGCCTGACAGCAGCTGGTATATACACAGCTTTGGTCATTTGGATAAACTGGCCCTTTAAACAGCCCAGAGGAAGAAGAGACCTCTGCGTTATCAGTGCAGCCTAAAGCCCAAAGCACAATAATAATAATAATAATAATACTATTATTATCATTTTTATAGCAATAATACCCCAAATAATTAAGTCATTAATTACTAGGATGCCTACTGACATGTTTTCTTAGTTACTCATATTTAGAGAGGCCACGTTTGTCATGCTTCACAGGAGTGACCGATGAAAGTGATGCTACATTAGAGTCTGTCCCTGGACTGGTTGTGTGCTGCTCTATGAGTTCAGCAGGAGGAGGTGAACCCACAGCTGGGAGCGGTTCTCTAGTGGGTGGAAAGATCATACTTCAGATTCAATATTATACTTGTGTTCATCCTGGTCTGAACCTGGTCAGAAGAACTGACTTCATTTTTGAAAATACTAGTCCCACATTATGAAAGTTAACCCCAAGCAGTCCACAACTGTTGTTTTCTGTCCACCAAAGCAAATTTGATTGAAGAGGTTTTTGTAATTTAACTTCTCCAAAAAGCAAATAAAGAGATTTAACAAAGATTTATTTAAAGATCATCAGAATTACCAGAGCTAACGTAGATCGGTTTATGCACTTGTATTAGGAGGGATAAGAAAAGTGACTGCATTGACTGTGTGTATCTATGCCAGTCAAACAGCCTGGAGCTGCTCAATTTCAATCCACCAATCAGAGAGGCTGTGTACTTTTTCCCACCAAAACGGCTGCAGCTGCTGAAGCCAGCCCCACAGACACAGACAGGCTCAGGCTTTCTGCAGTGTATTTCTTCTTTTGTAGATTCCCCTGGAACAAAAGGCCATATTATCCTAACCGTATGGGCTAGAGCGGTCATTCTTAGACTCTTCTGTTCAGAAGAGTTGGGGGGATCTTCAGGTGTTGATAAATCATAATTAAAATATGAATTAATAAAGATATATGGCTTGTAATGTACCATAACTGAGTAGAGGTGAAGTGAAAACTGCCTTGACTTGCTCTCAAATAACGGCTTGTAACTCTAAATCTATAGGGAGCATCGATATCATTCTTTCACCATAAGATACAGCAGGCTTTGGTGAACAGTTAAGGAAATTTTCAGGACTCTGTGGAAATCCATCAAAAAGATATAACAAGAGAAAAAGTGCTTAATTTTCAGAGTTTGAAATTTTAAGAAATCTGAGAGAAGTACTGATTTCCTACCCTCAAACAAACGTAACTCATGGCAGAACGGTAATAGGTGATAAAAAATGTTTTGTTTTTTGGGGGTTTTTTGCCTGTCCCGTTTGGCTCTTTTGCCATCAGAATTATTGTCTAAAGGCGAAGAAAGATGCCCAAAGGATTTACTTTACCAAATGGACCATCCCAGCCTTGCCGTAATGGTCTATTTGATTCACCTTTTATTGTTTAATTTATTTTATTTTCATTTGCTAAATTTGCTCTTTCTTTTCCCCAGATTTGACTGGGGAAAAGAAAGAGGGAAAGATAAAAAAAATTCTTGAATTGTGAACGGGAAGTGTCTGAAGTTATACTGGCACAAGCCTCATGTTTTCACTTTGCTATGTTACAGAGATATGACGATTCAAAAATGCGTCTCATTAGAGAATTCCAGCGGTGATTTCGAGCAAAGTCTCCACTGAGTTTCTATGGAGAGTTTTCAGACTTTGTGTTGCTCTGAGGAGATTTGCCAAAACTGTGTAACTCCCACAAAAACTGAGAATGACATTTTCTGAAAACCAGCAAAAATGCCTAGGTTTTGATGTATAATTTGTGGGGCTAAGTGAAAATTAAGGGGGTAGCATGTAGTTCTTAGGACATGAAGACAAAATTCAGAAAGGTCCAGTGGGCCACTCTAAACCAACTGCATAGTGTGACACACTAATATGTGATCCCATCAGAAGTAGTACTTGTTAAAAGAAAGAGAGATTTGTCACCGAAGTGAACTATGTGTAATGAGGTAGTTGCACCCCCCAGCCTCCGGGTGGCGCATTGCTCAGTGAGACAGAATAGCGAGGTCATAGGTCCTCCTCTCCAATATGGCAGAAGCGAGGCAAAGAGAAACTTCACCAGTCGTCTCTGTCTCATCATTTCCCTGTTTTGCAGGAACATTTAATCTGTTTTACCGGCCCAAACTCTGGGTCGGTTACAATAGCAACCATAACAACGCATGTATTCTCTGAAAAATCACAATGATGCAACTGAAAACTTAAAGAGGGATAAGATATTATTATAATAACATTATAATAATATAAAATATTAAATAATTTTTTAAATAATTTTTAAAAAATCTTATATTATTATAAGATATTATTGTGCAGAGTTTGCAAAAACACAGACAGACACAACAGTGCCCTGGAGCTCTACAGAGAGGCACAAAGTGAAACATGACTTTCAGTAGCACCAGTGAACCTTTGAAAGACCTGTAACAACCAAACTGATCAAAAGAGCTGTAAATAAACAGACACTTGTCTGGCAATGCTGTGTGTGACGGGTTCTTGTACTAGGGCTGCTCAATTAATCGAATTTTAATCACGATTACGATCTGGGCTTTGAACGATCATTAAAAATGACTGAGCCGATTATTAGCCCCTCCCTCGTGCTTTACTCTCGCGCTGCTCCGTGTGGCAAATCAAGCGCACCTCTCTGCATTTCGAACACGCATCACAACAATTAAGAGGACCCGAGCTCGGAAAGCTCAGCAGAAGTTATTTGGAGAGGAGAGTGACTGCCATTGGTTGAAAAGAGAGGTAAAAAAAAAACTTCAGTGGTGTGGAAACATTATGGTTCACAGAGTCAGACGTGGATCAAGTAGACACAGTGTGTAAACTTTGCTACGGTGTCGTAGCTGCACCACAGAGCAACACTGCACAGTTCACTAAACATAGATGTTTACATTTTTCATTTATTTTTTATATTGCAAACATTTGCACTGTTATCAGTATTTGCACACTATTTTATATTATATTTTAAAGTCACTATTCAATACATTGTTATTGTTAACCCTTTAAATCCTTGTAGAACCTGAACCATGTAAGCTAGCGCAATATTTTTTTTTTGCATATAAAACCAGAGGAGTTGTACTTACATCTTATGCCATCAGCTTGTCCTCGGTCACGGTTTTCTTCCACATATAGCTTTGCAAAAACTGCATAAAAAGCGCTTGCAGGAACAAAAACATAATATTCCAGAAACACGCTTTGCCGATCCGATCAGCTGTTCGTAACACTTCCCACATTGAAAAAGAAGTCAACGCGAACTATCTCATGTCCGCCATTTCCTGTCCGAAACCGGAAGTGACGTCATTTTCACGGAAACTGTAGTTTTTTTTTACCTGTAGGCCTTAAAAGCCTATACTGGTGTTTTTATAAGTCATGTTTGACTCTATACTTTTCTGAATAGTTTCTGGGATGCTTAGAACTCGAATTGCACTGCTGGAAATAGTTTATTTTGATGCACCTGCTGTTTTCTTTGCAAATTTGCATCATAGGATTGTTTTTTGTTTTTCCTGCAGTATATAAAAATTGCTGTATCTCCAAAATAAAACTATGAAGACACTCAAAATAAATTTACTGTTGTTGTAAACTATTTTTTGCAACTTTTTTTGTATTTAAAGTTTTGAGTTTTGAGCCTCTTAAATTTCCCCAAGTAGAAATGTATGTAAAAAAAAACAAAAACGATTTTCAATTTTTTTTGTAGTTTATTGCACTTTTTTTCAATTAATGTTGTTACTATGGACTTAATGCATACATATTATTAAAATATGGGCTATAACAGTTGTATTGATGTATTGCAACTTGAAATGCTCCCAAAAATGGCACTACAGCATGTAAAAAAAAAATATATATATATATAAGCTCTGGCGGACTTGGTTCTATAGTAGGTCTTAAAGGGTTAAATAAATATCGTCAAATAATCGAGATCTCAATTTTAGTGAAAATAATCGTAATTATCATTTTTGCCATAATCGAGCAGCCCTATCTTGTACTATATATATATATATGAATAAAAATACCTGAGATTGGGTACTAAGCCCCAAGTGCAACAGAAGAAGGATTGTTGAGTGTGAGAGGAACTGACCTGAAAGATAGGATCATGACCAAACTTGAAACCTGGATTCCACGTAGCCGGTTACCAAGACTACGTGAAGTACCCTCAGAAGGTCTGCTAGATGATGTTAATGCATCACTATGGACGATACCTACAGCCACCATTACCGAGACCAACATGCTTGGCTACAAGTTGATCAGCCACAAGGAGCAATACCCTCCATGGAGAAGGAGGCTAGACGCTAAGATCAAGGTAGCACGGAGGGAGGTTAGCCAACTATGGGAGCTGCAGAATATGCGATGAAGAAGGTGTCTAAGAAGTACAGCAAGCTGTCCATACCTGAGGCCTTGGAAACTGCCAAGCAATGACTCACAGCCTTGGCCAGCCGCTTGAAGAGGTACACCAGAGAGATCGAAGGCAGGAGAATGCCCCACACCTGGATCCTGGAATGCCTAGAATTGTACAAGATCAACGGGACCCTAAGAGCCTTCATCAGGAACTCAATGGGTATATGGCGGACAACACTGGAGGCCAACTCCAAGCCCATAGCACAAGTCACCATCAAGTGCGGGATCTACCAAGGAGATGCTCTGTCCCCACTGCTGTTCTGCATAGGACTGAACCCCTTCAGTGACATCATTGACAAGACTGGCTACGGATACCGACTACGGAATGGAGCAGTTGTCAGCCACCTCCTGTACATGGATGACATCAAGCTGTATGCCAAGAGTGAACGAGACATCGATTCACTGATCCACACCACCACGATATACAGCAATGATATCGGAATGTCATTCGGACTGAAGAAGTGTAGTCAGATGATAACAAAGAGAGGGTACTTCACGTAATCTTGGTAACCGGCTACGGGGGGTCCAGGTTTCAAGCTTGGCCACGATCCTATCTTTCAGGTCAGTTCCTCTCACACTCAACGATCCTTCTCCTATCCCACTTGGGGCTATGTACCCAATCTCGGGTGGGGGTCATGATATCCCCCCCCCGACCTAGCGTCCTGGCTCCCCCTTGCCGTAGCATTTACTGTATGTTGTACCTCGTCAATCTCTAGCTGTGAGAGCAGTCCCTTCTTTCGAATGTTGGAACACTGAGCTACTAGTTGTTTCACCGTCATTGTGGATGTTGGCTATCGAAGAATCCATAGGTCCCTCATCCTATTCATCTAAACCCTTCCGCCAGGGTTAGTTGCGTAGTAGCATTCCAACAATGCCCTGTTTCAGTGTGTCTGACATGTGACATGTGATTGGTGACGTTAACTATGGTTAGTGTCACCTTTCAATCTAGAATTCAATCAGTGATATAGGAGAAAAGCAACTCCCCTATTTCTTTGTGTTGTATGATTAGAAAATAATAATTTAAACACCTAGCCCACCTGCTGTAACTTCCCATTTTTTAAGAAAACACAAGATTTCTTGACATTTGGACACATGGTTGATGTTCCTTACATGCATTTAATTTTGATATAATTTTAAAATCCCTCACATACATTTTAAAACTTAGTTCAACATGTTGGGGTTGATAGGTGTCATGAATGCAACATATGCAGGTGAAAGTGTGACTGTGGGTCCAGTAATCATACACATAGGGACTGGAGAATAGCACATGTGTAGTACAAAGAAAGATAACCCTTGTAAGGTTGTAACCCTTCTTACAACAAAAGAACAAAACCCAACACAAAACAGAACCAAATAAGAAATTACAACCATACTGAAGCTAGGGGCCATCCCCCACCACACAGTGAGAACAACATCCTACCAACTGACACGCTCCAATAACGATGTTGGGAAGGTTAATTTTAAAATGTATTCCACTACAGATTACAGAACACATGCCCCAAAATGTACTTTGTAATGTATTCCATTACGTTACTCAATGACAGTGATGTATTCTGAATATGTTAGATTACTTAATATATTATCATGCTTTTTTACAATTACATGAATGTACTACTGCTGTGTGATTTATTACTATTACTGAAGGTTACTCTCCATACCAACACCAGCTAGATGTTTAAATCTTAATATAAATGATTAACAGTAGGTGGACATTAGGTAAGGCTGCACTTTTTGCAGCGATCTCGTATAGAAAACTATTCTGCGCGTATATAAAACAGGTCCGCGCCTCCGAACCGTAGTAAAGGGACCTCTGACTAATATGTCGGGTTCGTGTCGGGCTCGTAGCTGAAAACTAGCTTTACTTTGTTGTCTGGGTCGACTTTGCTAGTGAGAGACAGAGAGAGGCGTTGAAAGGCTGCTGCAACTGAGCTTATTGTTTCAGAGGAAAACACGAACACAGCGTACAGTCGAGTCTTAATAGCTTACTTACAACTGGGCTCGTCAGGCACTCTTCTTGGCTGCAGTGGTTATTATTATATTTACATGCTTCCAGCTCCCGTTTCTGCTCGATGACAGGTCGTACTTTTCCACTCTCCTTTTTCTCCCTCCCTCCCTCACAGACACATAACGGTTCATTTTCCATGCATCACGGACTACACTACCCATAAGGCTACATTCTTTAAGGCTTAATAATAATAGTTTGTAAAAAATATTTCTTCACGTCATTATGCGGGCCGCAAGTAGAGGTGACATGGGCCGTGAGATTGAGACACAGACATTACAGCCTCCTAATGCGTGTTTTGTTTGGGTTTCCATCGGCGTGGAATCACCAAAATAGAGAGGGCATAGGCTAACATATGAAACAGGAAAAAAAATGCTGTGTAATCCCTTTACTTCAACAAAGTAACTGTATTCTAAATACCACCTTTTTAAATGGTAACTGTAACGGAATAAAGTTACTCATAGTTTGTATTTTAAATATGTAACGCTGGTACATGTACTCCGTTACTCCCCAACACTGTCCACTGTCCACACCCCCAAGCTGGCCTTCAAAGTTAATCTAGACAAACCACAAGAACTCTGTGGGATCATCATGACAAGATTGGGATCATAGCAATTCAAATACGTCTTAAATCCCACTTTGAAAACTGCATTTTCTAAAAATGATACTCCCTTAGCATATTGATGCACACCTAAACATCCATGTAAGGAAACCTCAAAAAGTTGATTCTGTTCATCTGGACGAAGCGTAAGGTCCTCTCCATTGAGTGTGAAGGATAAGATGGGCGAAAGATAAGCCCCCTCATAAGCTGCTTACATGTCCTGTTAAAACGGCGTCTTGCCTACAAAGAGTCAGTCAGATATCGGTCACTGTCACTGACATTGGGCATTTGATAATAACAGGTATGTTGCATTAGTTCTCACTTGGTCTCCTGGTCCACCATCTTTGGAAGCTATTTGTCAAAGAACTTCATTTCTTGCTTTGACTATCTTGAAGATCAGTGAGTTGTATCCTGTCTCTGCAGCTCATTGGCTGTTTTGGGCACGGTTGGTTAGGGTCTTGACTCTTGCCCTCAAAAATCTGCACACGTCTGTGTGTTAAAGTGTTATCTTCAACAAGAAGGGGCGATCGTGGCTCAAGAGTTGGGAGTTCGCCTTGTAATCGGAAGGTTGCTGGTTCGAGCCCCGGCTTGGGCAGTCTCGGTTGTTGTGTCCTTGGGCAAGACACTTCACCCGTTGCCTACTGGTGGTGGTCAGAATTATAAAGACAATTAAGTCAACGTTTGAATAATAAAAGAATTACATTCACTTTGGATGATAACACGATGCTAAAGCATATGATTTGTTTTAATTGTGTGTGTGTGGGGGGGGGCAGCATCTGTTGTGTGCAGTAAGTGGACTTTTGTCCTTAAACTAAATGAAAGGAAAAGTTGAGGCGACGTCTCATCAGTGTATCCTGCCGCTTCCTCAACACCGGACGTGGGTCTTGTTCTCCCAGGTGACATCCACGCCAGTCTGGCTCTATTTAATGTCTCTTGGGTGGCATGGAGGTCCCAGCCTGGAGGCTCTGTGTGTAGATATTTGCAGATGTTTACCTGGAACCAGCTCACAGTTTGGATTGAGGAGACAGACAGCCTCTTTTTTTAAAGATTAGGATTAAAACTTTCCTTTTTGATAAAGCAAATATTTGGGGCTGGACCCTGAATCTTAGTTACAGTTCAGTACGCCCCAGGCTGGTGGTGACTTCCTATGAGTGGTTTTTTTATTATTTCACTCACTATGTGTTTATACAGCACTCTGCATTCAGTGATTACTCTTTTTTATTTTCTGTGTTTGTTGTACTTCTGCCTTTATCCCCAACAGTCAGAGTAGAAGAACGACGGCTGAGCCTGGTTCTTCCTGCTGAAAGGGAGTTTTTTGTGTTCCCACTTTAGCCAACACTTTGCTCAAAGACTGTTTTCTGATTTTTTTCAGGGGGGCTGGAAGGGTTGCCTCTATCTATCTCTATCTCTAAGGTTTTTATCTTACAGTATAAAGCCCTTTGAGACAGTGGTTGTATAATGCAGTTGAATTAACTAATCACCTGCAGAGGAAAGACGTATTTATCCAGAATATGACTGTAATCTGTCAGATGAAAATCTGTTATTAAGTGTACGTGCATGCAACCAGTGAACAGAATGAAGAAACTACAGTATAAGGAAAGTGTTGGGAAAATGTTTATGGAAGAATATGTTTGGCTTGAAATGAAGTAAAAATGAGAAAGCTTCTTCAAACACTGGAAACTGCTGAACCATTGTTGTGACACATTTTTCACTGAGGCTCAGATACACAGCTGCACCTGAGGAGACTGAGCTGATGGGATGTTCTTGTGCGGTGGGAGTGAGGCGGCAGATATGTGACCAGCTGTTTTCACGTATGATAAGAAAACAGACCACAGATGTAAGCTGTTCCACGTTTTCAAAAGCGCCGCGGTCTACCAAGCCAGAGGGCTTCACTTCCCAGCTTTGCCCTACAGAACAAAGGCAGCCAAGTTAGTGTTTACACTCTGCAGGCTGTGTAGTGAGATTCATTTTCAGGAGGGCCCTTGTAACCATGGCAACAAGGAGTCTTAACAACACCGGAAATCAATTTAGCATTTGAAAAGGGATACAAGATATCACAATCACTGAGGTGCGGCACTGTGATAGACACAGTTACATCATATTTGTTAAATATGTACAGAAACACAGAAGAGCCTGAAACCAGAAGGAAGCCTGAGACACACGAAAAGGATGGAAATCCACCGTAAAGGAAGTGTTACACAACAAATCCTTATTTTAAGGAACAAGTACTTATTATATTAGAGACTCAAAAGGCTTTAGTCGATAGAATAACGGCAGTGAATTTATCAATAAGAATGATATAATAGGTCTGATGTTATAACCTCCCCATGAAAACAAACAAAGCCTGTAGGACAGGGTTCAGCACTGGGACAAACTCTGTGACGCTGCCTTCATACAAACATCAACCACACGGTGCTGATGTCATCAACAGGAGACACATTTGACAAGAATCAAGAAGACAAACATTGTAGTGGTCTCCCTTTATGGCTGATCTTAAATTTAAGGAAGATGTCAGAGTTTCACTTTCACATGAAGACTTTTGTTTTTAACCCTCGCTCGTCCACAGTGTCTTTGTCTTTCTCTCCTCCAGCAAGTCAGAGCTGAAGCCCTGCAGGCTGGTTCTGATTTCTGCCCTGACAACAATAAGAAAGCAGAGCTATCGAGGTATCACCAATGCTACCCACACCCACTGATAGAAGTTATGATGATTCATTTTACTGCCCCGCACAAAAAATAATGGTTTTATTCTGACCAGTGGAGCTGCCCCCTGCTGCCCACTATAAAGAACGCTTGTTGGAGCTTTAGTCTGGGTTCGACATACAGTCTGCCAGAATGATAACAGCTGTCACCAATTATGACACTGATTTCTCACTGAAGACGTTTTCAGGGGAAGAGAAGAAAAGCGTTGACCGTTGTAAAAACAACAAATAATAAAGAAATCTGACCAAACGTTTCTTAGCAAGGCCAGCTGACCCAACAACAAGCAGAGCCTCGCAGATGCTGGTCCAGACCGAGACACACAAACCTCTATGGGCTCAAAATGTGGTCATAAATATTTTGTAATTGTAAATCAGTTTTGTATGTGTAAAAAAGATTTGTGTGTGGACTTAGCCAAAAAAAAACCCTGCAAGTTACAAGTACAAATTTTGACCCCGTTTTTCTTCCTTTCATCTGATTGGTGAATGTTATGTCAATCACAAATGTAACAATCCAATCAGAGAACAGATGGGTTTGGCTGTCGGAGGGGCGCTTTTTTTGAACTGCAGGTCTTTGAAGGGAATAAATGCCCTTTTACATGCCAACCCAGCGTTTTCCTTCATCACCACGAAGGAAAACAGTCTGGTTGTCTGAGTTTGGTGATTTTTGTGTCACAGGTCTACGTGTTTAACACAGGGACTTCCACAGCCTTTTCAACAGCGCTGCGGACCGCGGGGTGGGGGCGGGCAGTGTTTTGGAAATGACAGTCTTCATTACAAAGCTTTCTCCGTTATGAATTAGCATACATGTTTTTATTGAACATTTGAAGAACCAGCAAAAAAACAGAAACTCTTGTAGAGGACATAAAGTCAGAGATAGAAAAGACAAGGAGCAGGTGCATCTAGTACAGGTAGAGCAGCTGCAAAAACCCACAGAGCTCACCAGCCAGCGCAACAAATTCTGGATCCTTGGCTTTTAGTTAGCAGTTAGCATTAGCAGCACATCCTGCCTCTGATGTGAAAGGACTTTTATGCTGCGCACTGTGACTCACAGCAATGGTCCCGGGTCAGCCCTGACTTTGTGTTAAACTAATCCTAAAGTAATAACGGTATTTCTAACCACTGATATAGCACAACTTTATCCTTTCAACAGCTGCTGAGAGTTAGGGGACCTAGCTGCTATCGGATATTTATATAGAGATCCTCCAGAACTGTATTACCCTTCAAGGACCTGCAGTTCAAAAAAGCGCCCCTCCGACAGCCAAACCCATCTGTTCTCTGATTGGATTGTTACATTTGTGATTGACATGACATTGACCAATCAGATGAAAGGAAGAAAAATAGGGTCAAAATTCGTACTTGTAACTTGCAGTGTTTCTTTTGGCTAAGTCCACACACAAATCTTTTTTACGCACACACAAATTCTTTTTACACATACAAATCCTGATTTACAAGTACAAAATATTTATGACCACATTTTGAGCCCATAAACCTCCCATGCATTCATCTTTAGTAGGCTTGATTACTGTAACAGCATCTTTACAGGTCTACCTAAAAAATCAGTCAGACAACTACAGCTCATTCAGAACTCTGCTGCTCGAGTCCTCACTAAGACCAAAAAAGTGGACCACATCAGTCCAGCTCTGAGGTCCTTACACTGGCTGCCTGTCTGTCAGAGGATAGACTTTAAAGTCCTGATGCTGGTCTATAAAGCTCTGAATGGTTTAGGACCAAAATACATCAGTGACCTCCTGACCCAGTATGAACCTTCCAGATCCCTCAGGTCATCTGGATCCGGTCTTTTATCAGTTCCCAGAGTCAGAACCAGATACGGAGAAGCTGCATTCAGCTTTTATGCTCCTTATATCTGGAACAAACTCCCAGAAAGCCTCAGATCAGCTGAAACACTCAGTTTATTTAAATCCAGGTTGAAGACTCACCTGTTCTCAGCTGCATTTGAATAAAGCACCAAATCCACACTTTAAGCTTAAATTTCAAAACTTACATTTAACTACTGATTTTATATACTGTTGTTTGTTTGTTTGTTTGTTAATTAGTTAGTTCGTTTATTTGCTTGTTTTAATCAATTTTAAATCATGCTTTTTATTTGTTCTTGTTTCTAATGTCTCTGTAAAGCACTTTGAATCACCTTGTTGTTGAATTGTGCTATACAAATAAACTTGCCTTGCCTTGCCTTTTAATTACTGCTTTGCTTTGTCATTTATAAAGTTGTTAATCACAACACAAAAACTTCAACCCACAGCCACAGCTTAACATCCTGTCCTATTTCTGAATGTCTGTCACTGTGAATGTGGCTGGCCACTGTTTTGTCTGATATCTCCTACTAAGACGGATTGAACAGGTGCCTGAAAAACTTTCTTGGGCCAATTTATTCTCCCAGACATCTGCTCATTGGTGCCGCAGTGCCAGCTTCTCCGAAGACTTCCAAGCACATGAACAGAACAGCTTGAATGTAGCCTGACAGCATTCACAGATCCAGGTCAGGAAGGACACAGGAAAGGAGAGTTGCACTCAATTTATGGGTAAATTAACCCATTAAAAGCTGTAGGTAAATATAAAGCTATAGGCTTCTAATATATGTTTAATGATTGATAACACACATATATATTCTTCTTGCTTTAGCAGCACATTGTGGTGATGAACAGTGATTGTTCACAGATAAACACTATATTGTCACAAATATTACATCACATTCATCAAACCGACGCTTTTATTAGTTTTTGCCACGATAAAAAAAAAACAGTTATTTATTTCATGTAATTCAATTTGTTCTTGCCTTTGTCAATTAGCTAATCAGCTCTGAAAGGTTTTGTGCTTATTTGCCTCTGGCTGGTCATGTGGAACGTGAGTCTGTAAGACTTAGAGCATGCACAAATCATCCTTATGCCGGATACTGGAAAATCGTTTTGCATGACCAGCATGTAGTGTTAGCTCAGGAGACTCCTCTAATGAAGTTACAATATGTAGACGTATGAGTTGGGTGTTGTAGGAGGCTAGCAGCAATCCCCTCGGTGTACAGACACTCTGATAAATATTGATGGTGGAAAGCAAGTCTGTTGACATAGCAAGTGGCTGTGACACAGTTGCAGCTGGCAGTGAGCTGGGGAGGGCCGTACTCTTGGCACTTGTAATTCTCGCTGAATGCTGGGAGTGCTGAACTGTGCAACAAAACCTTCGATTAGATCACAGTAATACATCATAAAATCCATCTCTCTATGTCGCTGCGATATAGACGCAGTTTTATACATTCAGTGCACCACGTGTGGTCTGCCTTTTGATATTTATTCTGCCTTTCCATGTATAAAGGAAATGCAAACACCAATGTTAGGTAGAGGACTTGTCATACTGACTATTCACGCCACATTTTAACCATCCGTTCAAAAAGTACCTTATCTGTCTGACATGCGAGGCAAATTTAGAATCCAGTGACAATTTTTCCTGCAGTTCAAAGGCTGTGGGCGGAGTTTGGAGCACCAAACAAAAGAAAACACTTTGGGAAAACTTCCCACCACCCAGTTTCCACATGCTGCCCAAATCAACTAGGAAACAGGGAATGATTGTCCATGTGTGAGAAGTTGTTTCATGTTTTCCTGTTGCAAATACATTCAGTTTGATATCTTTTTTTGTATTCTTACTTGGGTTTGGGTTTTGCAGTAGTAGTCCAAACAACTTCTTGCCATCTATCTCTTCCACTTTTCCTGGGGAGAGACTGAAGTATTCCCAAGCCAACCAACACATGCCGTGGGTCTACCCTGGGTCCTCCTCCCACCATGCCAAGAATACCTCAACTGGGAAGCACCCAGGTGGATGCTAGCCAGCTGATCAACCACCACAAGTGCCTCGTTTTGATGTAAAGGAGAAACCTCCACCTCTCACAGTAAGCTCTCCCTTTATGTAACTTCCAACCCACAAGCAATAACCGTGAACAGGCTAGAACTGAATAGAATTGAATAGAACTGAATAGAATTGAATAGAACTGAATAGAATAGAATAGAACTGAATAGAATAGAATAGAATTATCCTTTATTGTCCCTCACTGGGGACATTCAGGTGTTCCAGCAGTGACGGGCAGATGGAGCATGCAGATTCACCCAAAAGTAAAGACTAGAAAATTAAAAACAATAAAATAAGAGATTGTGCAGGAGACAATTACAGCGCAAGAAAAAAAGTACATTTATTAAAAAGCACAAACTCAGATTCAAGAAATGTGCAGCTGAGTAGGATCATTTTTAAAAACACAAACAGAACGTGCTGAATATTTGTGCTTAAAAACAACAACGACTATTTACAGAAAATGGAAAAACTGTACAAATGTAAACAGCTTCATGTGTTTGGGAGCAGCGATGGTGATGAAGTCTGCCATAATGCTCCTTTGTGCACCGAGGATGCAGCAGTGTGTCGCTGAAGGAGCTTCATGTGTGGGCTGGGAGACATCGTCCATGACTGATGCTATGTTTGTTCTTCTGTCTCCTTCCACCTGCACTTGGCTTGAGGGGGCATCCTAGAGCAGAGCTGGCCTTCCTGATGAGCTTATCCAGCCGCTTCCTCTCAGCTGTAGATAAGCTGTTGTTCCAACAGTCAACACCACAGCAGATGGCTGATGCCACCACAGAGTCCAAAGAGGTCTTCAGGAGCAAACCCTGCACTCCAAAAGATCTCAGTCAAGGTGCAGAGATTTTGGGGACCAACTTCTCGAAGGTCTCCATCACATGTAAGGTAAGTGCGACCGGCCTGTAGCTGCTGAGGTCCTTCAGATGTGTGGTCTTCAGTACTGGTACCGCACAGGAGGCCTTCCACAGCTGTGGTACTTTCCCCAGCTTCAGGCTCATGTTGAACATGTATGCCACGCTGCTACACAGTTGGTCTGCGAGCACCTCGGGACCCTGGAGCTGATGCCATCTGGACCTGCAGTTTTTCGCACCTTGATCTTTGAAGCTGTAAAAGAAGAAGGAAAATCTCAAAATGAAGTTTAAGTGGACAACCAGTGTAGAGTCATTAAAACTAATTTAATATCTTCATTTTTCTCCGTTGTTGTCAGAAGTCTTATTTTGCATTTTGAAAAATTTGAAGTTTGTTAATTGATTTCTGATAAATACCTGTTGGCTTGAGACCGAGGACCAATGCAATAGATGATAGATGATCTAAATTGTGTCTGAATGCTAAATCTCTTTCATGGCTCTAGCACATAGAGTAACAGTTTCCTATTCATGTGCTTGAAATTTAGAGCCACTGTCTCAGCCCAACCCAGCAGTGGCTGTGAACAGGCTTCCACTGAAGTTCCTTGTGTGACCAAGCTCAGCAACAGCAGCCTTGCAGCCTCTTCCACTCCAGGGAGCGCCTTGTTTATAAAAGGCCGGCCTACCTCTGCCTTTGCTGTTGTTACAGCGGGATTAGATTTTTTATTTTTCAGAGAGCTCTGTTGCTGCCATCAGGCTTTATGTTTCATCACAAAGAGACATCAAAGGCGGAGGAGGAATTCCAGCCGTCCTTTCTTTGTGCCGACTGGAGAAACCCAGATCTGCGTCTTGGGTTAAAGGGTGTTCTCAGCATCTCCTTTCTCCATGAGGAGGGAGGGGCTACGGGCTCTGTCACTGTGTGCAGTCAGCCCATTCTCACTCCCGAGGCGTAACATGTTGACGTTTTGTCACGTCCCGCGGCGTTCCTGAGGAACGCGAAAGGAGACCTTCAGCGTTCTTATGGTACGCGGTGGGTTACGGCTGGAATCCAGTGCAATGACGCTCCCGCGGTAATAGACGTTCCAGCCCTAAACCTAACCTTATCTCTAGCCCTGACCATAACCTTATTCCTGATCTTAACCAGGACTATAATGATGTTAAATAGCGTGTTTCTAAGCGATTTGAAGAAAAAGAGCGAACATGTGTAGATGGAGTCCAGACGGTTCTCATATTTCCTCTTTTTTCCGAGGTCAGAATTTCGGAACGTGGTGGGTAGCCGAAAACGTAATATGGTGACGATTTGTCACCTAGCGTAAAATGTTACGAACGTGTTGGTGCAGTACAACACCGAGGCTATGAATACTACATTTTACTTTTTAATTGTGACATTAAGTTTGGGGTCCCCACAGCAGGCGAATCTACATATTTGATGTGGCGGAGGTCAAGAGTTTTTTTAAGTTGCTTCTCCGTCCTCCCAGTTTGACAGAGAGCTTTCACGTGTTAGACAAATGTGTTAACTGCTACACCATGGCGCCACCATGAAAGTCCAACAAGTATTTAAAGAGTCAGTAAAGATGGTCCAGGTCACCGGAGCCAAAGCTGAAGGCTCTTCTTTAGGTTCTTCTAGAGCAGGGGTGTCAAACTCAAACACACAGTGGGCCAAAATTCAAAACTGGAACAAGTGATTGTCATTTATGCTTAGAAATATTTAACCATTTATCCTTAGAGGTGTATAATCAATTGTGTAGTGATAGGATGTGTGATCTTTAGCAGGCTGCAAAGGCTTGGTGTGTATTCCACACTAGAATGCACACCTACATCCTAGGAGCATGAGAAGAGGTCGTACCTTGTCTTATTGTTTTACGGTAGGATTAACGTAGCTACGTCTGTTCTAGTCTAAGTGCCTTTTGTTTAGATGAACTGGTGGATTTTCCAGACCAGCAGGTTAAGGGAAGTTGTTTATGGGGTCACACTCTGACCCCACACACACACACACACACACACACACACACACGGGGGCAAGGTACTCTTTGTGTGTATGTAGACATCATATGTTAATGAACCTATGCATATTCATGTAACCACAATAAAAGGAGTGCTATGGGGAACCTGGCTGAGAGTCTGACGGAGGTCAAGTGGTGGAACGACGCTTGACTCCAGGCAGGTCTCCCTCATGCATGAGTAACATGAAGAACTTTGCCTACTTGGTGTTCAATGCTTTTGCTGTGTAATTATATTGTCTTCAACGTTCCAGCGAATAGGTTCAAGCTACAAACCTATCACAAAGCTTAATACTAAACAATATATATATTAGCTGTATAACACCAGTAGGCCAGCTCTAATAGTCATTTGGCATGGCTTTGCGGGCCAAATGTAATTAGGCTGCGGGCCAAATTTGGCCCGCGGGCCAGAGTTTGACACCTATGTTCTAGACGTTTCAGTTCTCCTCCAACAGCTGATGGGGACTCTAGTATGGCTGTCACATTGGAGGTGGTCATCCAAAAGGTGAACATTTGTTTTCTCAGAAGGCTGACTCTTCTCTGGAAGTTTAAAGGCTGAGTGTCCTGAGCTGAGTGTGCCATGTTGTGTCTTTGGGGTGTTTGTTTTATAGCCCTCTGCAGCTCACCAGCAGACTCTGCAGCTCTTGTTTGGCTGTTTTGTCGCAGTTTTTGTGTGAGCATGAGGAATGCCTGTGTGACAGCAGTGTTGTTCCACATGTTCTCTCTGGTTGATGTTTGAGGTTCTTCTGAGGTATTTTTACCTTTTACCAGTTCTTTTGCTTCTGCCTTGGACTAAATATTTATATGTTGTTACACAGACACATGTTTTGTTTTAAAATGAGCATTTAGTGCATATTATCTGTTATTGTAAACATATCTTGATGTAGTAAACTATGCAGGTTTAAAACTATGCAACACCTGATTGTGTTGACCTGACAACATCTAAATGAAGCAGTTTCTGTTGGGCTGTACTTGAACACTACATGATTGTTAAGCTAAAGAAGACCTTATGTGAGCGGTGTACATGAGACAAAACCAGGCTGTGGTGGTTCGAGGACGGTTCTCGAGCAGACTGAGGAGAGGAACTCGTATCAAAGCATCTTTTATTCTCCCCTCTCAGGGTTCGAGAGGCTGTGATTGGTTCTGTGTGTTTGTCTGTCTGAAAATCAAGGCAAGGTCACAGCAAGTGTGCAAATCTGTAAAAACTTTATATTACCTTCAATTTTTATGGATGATCTTCAAGCTTCACAGCGACAGTTTAAAAGCTGAGTGTGCCATGTTGTGCCGCGTCTTTGGGGTGTTTGTTTTATAGCTTCAGCACAGAGGAGAACAATCTGTGCAGAGGCAGTTTGAATTGATTTGACTCTTCATCGTCTCCACCTCAGATCGTCCTCCTGACTCACCATGTCGGGTTTGTCCTTTTTACTGATTTAGTGCTCAGTTCTGATAAAACACTTGTTTTAGGCAATTTTACATTCAGTTGAACTTTTTAAGCTGACCCACAGTTTCCCACGGTCCACAGACATGCAGTTAGTGGGCTTGGGTTAATTCCCCACAGGTGTGAGTGTGCATGGTTGTGTGTCTCTGTGTGTCATCCCTGTGTAAGAGCAGTGACCGGTCCACGGTGCACCCTGCCTCTTGCCCTGTGGTAGCCTCGATAGGCTCCAGTGTCCTCTCCTTATCAGCTCCACCCTGATACGGAGAAGTGGAACAGAATGGATGGTTTCTCTCAGAATGTAAATGAGCCCACCCACCTCTTTAATCACACTCTGGATCTCTTCGTGACATGTAGCATAGAAACTGAACAATTAAGAGTATTTCCTGAAAATCCACTTTTTTTATTACGTTTTACAGGAGTAGATTACACAGCACTGGAAAATAAATTTCATTACACGAGCTGTCTCTCTGAAAATGCTGTAACCAGGTTTAACAGAGTCATTCTCCACATCGTCTTCTTCGATGCAGTGTGCCGACACAATGCAGAGCAGCGAGGTCGAGGAGCTTGTTAATAGTGTCACATCCACACTGCGTACACCCGGAGAGTGGAAAACTCCCTCTGTCTCTGATCACCAAAAACAGGAACGAGCCCGGGTTTCTTTCAGCTCTGTGTGTATCGAGCCAATCATTAACTAACAACCACCTCACAGATAAAATGTGAACTGCTAAAACTATTATTCACAGCCGACCCACAGATTTACCATTAAACACAGAAACTCTAACAACAGCTAATATGAGTAAACGTCAGGAATGTTTTGGTGTGAACCGCGAACCTTTCAGACTCATGGCTATAAGACTGCTTCATTATTAATGCTTCAACTTAAATATGACAAATATATCTGTTAACAGCTTATTTAGCTCATGTTTCTAATTGTGAAATGCACTTAACACGCACACACACACACAGACAGACACACACACGCACACACACACACACACACACGCGCACACACACACGCACACACACACACATTTTGTTTGTTTGTTTGTTTGTTTGTTTGTTTGTTTGTTTGTTTTGGAAGAGGTTGCGTGTTACAGTGCGTCATGTGATAAATTCCAGTTTGTGCTTACTTCACACACAGTCGTCACCACAGGCTTCCAGTCTGGGACCAGTACTGTTTACAGGTTTCCCTGCTTCGCTCAGGTCACATAAACAAATACATGGAGCCGTTCATTTTCATTGCTATGCAAATAATAAAGTTTGTTTCTGTGGACAAATAATTTTTCCCGAATCTTAGAAGGAAAATTGAAACGTATGTATAATTAAAGAATAGATGCTCAATGACTCTAAGCGAAGGCTGTCAGTGCACAAAGACTGAGTAACTGTGACGTGGCCATGTGTTCATTTGTTGTTATAACAAACATGATGAAGCCCGTCTGCAGAGTTTTTGCTGTTTAATCTGTGGGCTGTTGATTATCTGTGTCTTCTGTTCCTTTGAGAAACAGACTGTGTCTACTTGTAGTTAGAACATCTGCTTTCATGAATGTGTTTTGTCGTAGCTTTGACCCTGTTCACAGAGACTTTCGTAGGTTTCAGGTTATTTGTAATAAAATAAAGAGATAATAATATCCTTCACTTTTTTAAAACCCTCCAGGTGTTCTCTACATCTGTGCTGTTTTTTAATAAATTACTATGTGTTATTTTCTTTGATCTTGATATCCACGGGAATTTATTTTTGTAATGTATTTATTTATGTTTAGATTCTTTAGTTGCAGGTTTTATGAATTCTTCGTGCAGTGATGCAGTTTTGTAATCCTTGCATGAACCAAGGCTTCAGTGTTGTGCACTTTTCCTCCTAAGGGCGCGTTTTTATTGGACAGACAGTATTTGTTTCTTGGAAAATGTCTTTTGCCTTTTTTGTATTTTCTTTATAAACTCCAGTCGTGTTTATTCATGTTAAACTTTTCTAATCCATCATCAGTTGTAACACTTGTTATCCTATTAGTTTTCTTCTTTTTCACTTAAAGAATGTCTACACCTGAGAGCACTGGCAGATGGCCACGTCAGTCACATATACTGATATTAAACTGTAGGAAACAAACTCGATATACGAGTATATATATAAATACGATACGTGGGGTTAATAACTTCATATAATAAAGTCAGTAAGTCTCCACAGACATATGAACCTGTCATGTTCTGTATGCTCAGCTTATAATGATCTTTTTTTGAGTTCTCCAACTTAATTTCCACATTATTTATATTAAATGTCATTTTATCAGAAATGTATCTGTGTATGTAGTTTTCAGAATAAGGAAAGGAGGGTTGCATCATATGTAAGCTCATTACTGCAGTTTGTAACCACTGATCTCAGCTGTAGTTGTTTATTCTTCGTTTAGCTGTCAGAGGCAGCAATGACAGTAAAGATCATGTATGATAACACAGGTACGTCAGCAGTGTGAGGGTGAAGTGCTCTGTTGGGGTGATTATGAGCTCTTTAACATAAGATGGAGCCTTATAATTCAGGACCTTGTATTCAAGGAGCAGGGTTTTGAACTTAACTCTGGATTTAAGCGGCAGCCAGTGACAAGAAGCCGATATGGGAGAAACATGCTCTGTTGTTCTAGTCCCTGTCAGCTCTCTCACTGAGGGGTCAGTGGAGTTTGGCTTTACACAACAGGAGCTTGTTAGTGATCTGAAGTCAGCTGGGACCACAGTCACCAGGACCACCACTGGTAACCTCAGTGTAGTATCCACAGTGTTTGGCATGAAGGAGAAATGCTGAGTACGACCCAAAGAACGCCACCCCCACAGTGAAGGACAGGGACGGAGACATTGTGCTTGCAGGCTGTTTTTCTTTAGGGGGAAAAGAACAACTTCACTGCTCTGAGGGGCCCATGAGCAAGGCCACGTGCTGTGAAATCTTAAAGGTTCTTGGAAAACCTCCTTCCCTCAGCCAGATGATTGGGTCGTTTCCATCATGAAAAGATCCATGAACAACTTTCCTGCAAGAAGGATTTAGAGAGTTCGTCTAAAGAGGAGAGGGCACAATCCCTCCTGAGATGTGTGCAAACCTGTAGACAGGAGGAAACCTACAATCTTACTTCTTACATGAGGAAGTACCCTTCACATAGAGCAGGAAATAGGCTGAAATTAACACGTACAGATAAATAAGATAAGCTACGATACAGAAGGGCCAGAGTAACGTGAAGATTAAAAGGAAGAGATCAATACAAAGAACGTGACATAGTCTTTGTCGATATTCTGTTACTTTGTCATAGCATCACAAACGAAGAGCTACTTCAGACAGGAGACTCTTTTTACACAGTAACAAGCCTCCTTCTCCTATATGGTCCTGAAATGTCCCCAGAGCTGCTGCTACCACTGCCTGTTGCTGCTCCACCTCCACAGGAAAGAAATTTGTTAAAAGCTTAAAAAAAGAAACAGTGTTACTCTTTTCTATGGTCAGCTGATATTTGTCCACTAATTACGGGTCAGGGTAGGCAACATTTGCTTTTCATTACGTTCCCCCGCGCCCCGCCCCGTTCTACCGCCATAAGTGATATACTCGGGTTCACAAAGAGTCACCTCGGTTACACAGAAAACTCACTAACCCATTAATCTCACTTTGTAGCACACCTCTCTGTGGAAAAGTCGGCAGGTTTGTCATGTCTCATGCTGACAACATGGACCTCAAAGGAAACCGTGCTAAATATAGCCTCACGTTGTTAGTAGGGCTGCAGAGTTGTTGTTTTTACTGCCGTTTGCAGTCTGCATGTAACCAGGAAGTGCTGGTGTGAAACAGGCTGTAGGTTCAGACTGGACATAAAAACATGTCAACTCTACAGTACTGTCAGACTTCAGCTGAGCTCGTGCTGGTTCTGTATCCTGGTATATTAATGTGATGTTTTGTTTTTACCTCTTTGCAGCTGATCTCCGATGATGAAAGGATTAAATGTTGTTCAGTCATGACCACCTGGCACCACCTGTTCTGTAACTGTTTCTCTTCATGTTCATTGGAATTGGCGCTGACACGTTTCCTTGTGACGCCGTGTAAACACTTGAGCAGAGTAAATATGTGACAGCCTGAAGGCTCAAACTGACGACTTTGTACAGATGAGCAATTAAACTGGTGTTGATGCTAAACTGGTGTGGACGGGGGTTTATCCCAGTATGACGCCACATGAATTTATTCAGGGGGACTGAGCAGTGCATTAGCACAATACCATCCCTGAGACGTGGTTAACAGATAAACTCCCATCAGCTGCTCCCAGTGTGTCTCCACACTCTAGATATCATTGATAGCTTTGGTAGCATATAATCACACTGAGGCTTAAACTATTTGTCTGCACAGAGCTGTTATTGGCAACATCACACCCCCAAACATTTACAGTCCACACCATGCCTTGTGGGCATGAGATTTTGCTTTCACCGGCATTAACAAATTGCAGGAGGTGAGATACCAGATTAGAGATGTCCTCAGGCAACCACAGCTCTCATTTATCCTGTAATGCCCCCCTGTGCTGAAGGGAACACCATTATTTCTAGGATGACACGAAGCCATAGTGTCAGGCTCCTCAATCAGCTGGTCAGAATCTCTTACCCACAATATCACAATTTGGAATCCAAAAACACAAAGCTGACATTAACATTTTTAAAGCGTTTCACACCAACTCCTCACGCTCGTGCTGGCAGAGCCGCTGAGCTGGAACTAATGAGCACTTTGAAGTGGCTGCATTTCAAATGAGCATCCTTTAAATATCGGTTTTTCAGGTCATGGGTCACAGTCACAGCTTTATTAGGCTAAACAAAGTTGATTCTGAGTGAATAAAGACATTAAAATCTGTTATTAATGGACGACTCCAATCTACACACAGACACACACCAGTACATGCAACAAATCTGCTTTAATGCTGCTGCTTCAGTGCATATAAAGGAGAACTCCACATCACGTCTCTACAGCTTTAAAGATGTTCAGATATTTGAGAGGTGGAGCTACTGACAGGAGGCCCGAGGGCAGCTGTGCAGAATGGTTGACTGAAGTCTTGACCAATTTCTTTCATGCTGCTAGATTCCTGCAGATCATTGGATATGCCAGATAGTAAAGCAGCCAAACAGGCTGAACCTGTTTAAAACTGAGATTCAACACCTGTGACCTGATGTTTAAGACATTCGTGCATCTGCTGAAGTTAGCAGCTATTCAGCTTTTGCAGGCCTCTACACTTACCTCATACCAGTTTGGACCTTAAGAGGTGACGAGTCAGTGCATCCAATTTGCCCTCAGTCCATATAGAGCACACAATAGTTTTCCTTTTTTGAAACAAATGACTAACATGTCCAGGAAAGCCGAGCTTTCTGCTCATTCGGTTCAGTCTGGATTTACGTCAGGACACGCTGCGCTGACAGCATCCATGATCAAGAATACCCAGACTCTCAAATCGTAGAAACCCAAAGAGAAGCTCGCAGTGTAGGAGAAGCAGCTGGCTGTGGTGTTTATCAGGAAATGAAAATGGAAGAAGCAGTCTCATGGGATCTGATATCCTTAACACAGAAACTAGTGCAATAAAAACCTGTAAAAATGAATGAAATGCAAACACATTGTAGATGTTGTGTCAGACACTGTGCTCGCAGAGGAAACGTGGTGGCTTTGTTTTAACATTTTGATTTGGGTTTATTTAAAGAGAAGTGGGCCTGCAGGCCTACCCACACTCAGTAATCATCTTTATTAGTGATCACACATGTTTTTGGTTTGGTTGCTTTTTAATCAGGATGCTTCTGTCAGTGCTAATTCATCCTGTCTGTTCTCCGTGTGTGATCACAGTTTCTGGCCTTCAGGTTTCAGCTACGAGGCCTCCCTGTGTTCCACCTTTCACGTCGTAGTCTCCACCGTCTCCGTGCACGTCCTGTGTTTCCCCCAGTCTGTCATGTCTCCATGTCTCAGTTTCGAGTCCGTGTCTTTGTGAATGTCTCGTTTCCTGTTTTACTTTGAAAGTCTTGTGTGTGATTACTCCCAGCTGTGCTCTCCTCCTGTCTCATTCCCTCGTTATCCCTCTGTGTGATGAAGCCCTTTGTCTTCCTCTGCTCGCGTCCCTGTGTCTCTATGAGTCATGCTCCAGGTGTGTCCAGGTGTACGTTTTTGTCAGTCGCAGCCCTGTCTGTATTCTGTCTGTCCCAAGTGCTCGTTAGGCTCGACTCCGCAGTCTGACGGCTTCTGTTCACTGGGTGCATGGAGCTACTTAATGAAGATGAAAGTGATGACTTCAGTTATCTCTGAAACAGTCGTCTCCATCAGTACCAACAAAGCATGAATGGAGGGATGTATGCTTTGTATGAATCCACTGGACTTCCTGCACTTTACTCTTGTAATGGTTTCTCCTGTAATCTGTCGATGAACAAAGCTCGATGCATCGATCTTCTTATGTGTGATCTACCTGCTCGTGCTCTGGATACGACTCAGTGATGCAGAGCTGCGTGCTCTGAAACGTTCGGTCTCTATCCTGAGAAAACCTCTCAGTATCAATCTGATGGACTCGGGTTTTGATGTTTCACTATCACAGTACGACCTGGCAGCACGTCCAGGGAGGACGCCGTGTTTTGTCCTATGACAGCTGGGATGAGCTTCAGCTGAGGTTCGACCACGGAGCCTTGTTATTACGAGGGGACAGTGCTAACCACACCAGTCAGTGTGCTAGACTCGAGAATAATGCACAGTTTACCCTGACTGTGTGTGCTACAGTACGTTCAGCCCATGGCTCTAGTAAAACATGCTGCAGTCCTGATCCATGTACAATATCCTATCAAAATCAATATTGCTGTTATTGAGTTTCCCAGAATTGTTGTTGTTTTCATGTTTTTGCTTAAAGCGAGAAACTGGAAAGAAAAAAAGCTTTTAGGACAACAAAAGACTTTCTTCATGTGAACACAAGGCCAGTGTGGTTTGTAGCAGCACAGCAGTTTCGCTGGTATTCAGACGGGAATAATTATCTTGGTCATGAGTAATTGTAAGTATAAACTCTCTTTTTTTTGTCTCAGCAGAAAGAGAGCTCCAGTTATGAAGAGGCCGTTTGATTTGCCACTGTCAGCTGGCCGTACTGTAGAATCCCCAGTTGGGAGCTTAGCTGCTCTCAATTAAATCCACAGCCGAGCACTTTGATGGTGGAGGGCTGCACTGTGAATTAGCCTCTATGTGAAGCTTTTGTGGCTCTGCCACCGGCTAAGTGCACTCACAATGACCTCTTTCCTGTCCTCGAGCAGAGACAGAGAAAATTATAATGAAAAGGCTGCAGTGTCACTAAAAAGTATTTTATTTTATGCCAGTATAACATAAGACTGCAAAAGTGCCGTAAATTACAGGAAACCAAGTTCCTTATCCAGTCATAATACCATACATCTGAGAAGCTGTCATCAGCAAGCGAGTCTCCGAGCACGCTAGTGTTTCATTTTCTCTAATTGACAGAATGAGGACAGGTCACTCGGCCTTTGCAGACCAGATAACGGTGCACACAGAGTACAGTTCCCTTCTCTATTCAGACATTTAAAGCTCCTCTTGTGCTTTCTTGAAAAACAGATTCAGCGTGTTTTTGTCACTCATGTTCTTCATCTGCTTGTCAGTTTAAGCTCAAGAAATAAAGATGGAAGATTCGCAAATATACGAGCCAACCTGAGCCCCACAATCACGCCGGATGCACAAACACGCCATCAAGATCCCAGCAAGCTCAGCGTAGGACAGTTTGATATTTTGGAAAGGCAGTTAGCAAACTTTCTTATTTGAAAGCCTCCTCCTCGCTGAACATCGGATCGACGTGCAGATCATGTCTATATTGGGCCCGTCGCTCCATGACCAACCCTGGACATCTAAACGACGTCTACCACGACCCAACACCTGAATTTTGGACCAGGTAATATTCTTGGATGTCATGTGACCTGTGCAGGAAACTTACATGATTAATAAATGTAACTTTTTTTATTTACAAATATCAACATCATTGTTATCAACATGATATGTATGAATACAGATTATTATGTGTTAGCCTTATTCTGTACATGTGGCTTTGTTTGCTTTTTGCTGTTATTATTTTACTTTTTCCTGTTTTTCTTTCACTGCGTTATTTAATGTTTGTAACCAGATTAAACCTGGCATTTATTAAAATGTGTTGAAATATTCAAAATATTGAAATTAAGGTTAAAATGTAAAACAATAATGGTTTAGAAAAATGTAGAAATTCCTTTTAAAAGGAGAACAAAGTTTAATAAGCTTTAAAAAGGTTCATTTTTATAAGTATCCTGTTTTATTGTGAAGAGCGCATGACTATAAGATGAAGTGATGTGTGTGCGCGCGTGTGTGTGTGTGTGTGTGTGTGTGTGTGTGTGTGTGTGCGTGTGGGTGTGCGTGCGCGCGTGTGTGTGTGTGCGCGCGTGTGCATGCGTGTGCGCGTGCGTGCGTGCGTGCGTGCGTGCGTGTGCGTGCGTGCGTGTGCGTGCGTGCGTGTGTGTGTGTCTGTGTGTGTGTGAAGTGAACTAGCTCGCACCATCTTGGAGGCGTCCACTGATCGCTCTGCATTAACTGCTTCTGTACTGAAAACATGACCTCCCCCCTCTGCAAACATGGAACTACAGAGCCTGTAGAAGACGTATAAAAGCAGCATCTAAAATGAGTCAAAGTTTGACGTTGAAAAGACCCACACAAGCACCACATTGTAGACTATCAACAGCCCAGACGGATGTCGTACGGACGTCAACACTGGTCGTTCAGTAGATGTGAAAAAAACATTACAAAACAAAAGCATTCACTGGAACAAAGCTGCATGTCCCAGTGCCTTTGCTGAGTAAATGCAATGAGATTTTACAAAAGAAAAAGTTTATTCTGTCATGGCAGTCGTCTCACGTTCATTTATTCTCCTTTTTATCCCAGTGAGCTTTAAATGTGTTCTTTCAGTTGTTGTATTGTCCAGTAAAGATTCCAGGGGCGGATGCACTGTGGGGGTACAAGGTGGCAGGTTCCACCCTAAAATAGTCTCTTGCTGGCATTAGTGCCACCCTAGTTTTGCATATGACAATGTGGTTTATTAAAAGAAGCTGTCTTTAACACTTTGAGCATAGCTACAGTAAATCTGTATATATATTGCATAGAGTTAACTCTATCCCCCATAAAAAATGGCTCCGCCCATAGAGATGAAACGGCTCTATTTCTTGTTGTCAATAGCAACTGACGCCTATAAGTGTGCCAGAGCACGTGTTGGAGACAGCGTTTTCTAAGGACAGCGCTCGCTAGCACACAAACAGAAAACATGCCACGCCTTTTCTACTGGTGGAAAAATGGTTGTTTAGGCAGAGGGTAAAGTTTTGGAAGTGACAGCAGCGAGAGAGAGCTATCGAGTTATGAGTGATTCCTGACATTCAGCCTGTGTATAGTTATTGTGTTACTTTGTGTAGTTAGTGTGTAGTGTGGTTGTTTGCTTTGGTTTGTGTGTCAAAGCAATGAGGACAGTCCTGAATGTCACAGTGGAAAAGGCCGATTGCAAACGCTGTCCCCAGGTGGAGACAGGAGTGATACACCTGCAGCTGTTAGGCCTGTGATGCGCTGTTCTGTCTCGTGGTCGACAGAAACTATTTTTGGAGTGGCACAAATAATTAGTGTGGATCTTATTGTGACACACTTTTACCTGAAAGAAACCTCTGGCAGGACCATGGCCAGCCATCTGTGGTGGAGGTGAAGGGAACGAAAAGAAAGCAAAAAGAGACACATTTAATCTGTGGTACCATTATCATCATTCGTTATAGACTGAAGTAGCTATTGTTAGTAGTAGATATTGCATATTAACTGTTTGAGGCATTGCTGTGACTTGTAACTTTCAATGACTTGAGGCCTCCAGCCTCCTCCTCCAGTGCCACTTAGTAAAAGCCAGCCACTTCCTGTTTTAAAGTGGCTGCCCCCCCCCCCCCCCCCCGTGCTTCTGCAGTTCAAAAGTTTACTCCAAAGCAAGAAAGCTGACTGAAGAAGCATTAATAACCATTATCAGTTTGCCTCTGTACACCATCACAGTGGATTTTAAATGACACAATTAAAATGTGACATCCATTTTCAGTGGAGACTTTTCCCTACAATTTGAAAAAGCTCCGTTTTTAAATTGCTTTCTGTAAAGTTACAGTAATTCATACTAGTTTAATAGTTACAAACAAGAAACACTAGTTTACAGCAGCTCGTATTAAAGCAAGGATTTGAAAGGTTTTATAGAAAAACAGAGAATTGACCATTCTTGTAATTCTCCTCTCAAATCAAATTGTCCCTAAACTGTAACGACCACGTCCTCACGTCGGCTCCAGTTTTATTGAACGTAAAATGTTCTGTTTGTACCCGCTAACCTCTGAACCCCCACGCTGCCCACTACTGCCTCTCAGCAACTGGTTCAAACTACAGCCTGTGTGGAATTTTCACATCCTTTCTGTGGCTGAGTGGGTTTCCTCGGGGTACTCCAGCTTCCTCCCACTTTTCAAAGACATGCATGTTAAGTTAATTGGTGATTCTACATTGCCCGTGGATGAGAGTGCTTAAAATGTACAGAATAAAGTGGTGCGTGGTTACACGTGACTCAGAGAGCTTTGAACGTACGGCAGCATCCAAAAGGGAAAGGATTTTTCGCTGAGGTGGCGCTCACATTTGACAAGTTTAAGTAGACGAGCAAAATAATCAAGTGTGCAGGTCACAAGTTACACTTCTCTGAACTCGGTGAACGACTGAAGCGACCACCACTGTGGACAAAGGATGCCAGTGACTGACAGGAAAGGAAATATGTTACCTAGGCAACAGGAGCCTAGGACGAGTGCTAATGACCTGCCAGTGATAAAACGAAGCATGACCAGTGAGTCGCTTCCTGTTTGGAAGTCTTTTCACTTTTCACAAGTCTTAACTGTTGCCTTTGTATCGATGAATTCACAAGTGTTTTCCTTGTTCCTGTTTTCCCACATCCATATGTGATTCTCTGTGTTCGCTATTCTTTCATTATGTAAGCTAAACAATTTTAAAACGATTTCCTCTTGTGGCTTTGTGTGATGTTAGCCCCGCCCCTCCTGTGCTGTAATATCCCTCTGCCCATTGTGTGTGAATGGGCTGTTTCCACTCATTTGTCTTCCCTCAGGTTTTCCTGGCCTCGTTTGATGCATATTGAGTAGTTTATCTATTTTCTCCTGTGCTGCCGTGGTGCAAGGATTTTTGTTTACCTAGTTCTTGTTAAAATAAAAATGTATACCAGTTTAATTTGCTATTGGACCAACATAAAAATGTTCCTAATGATCCCCCGCTGAATTTGAATGGAAAGATGGCACTTTGGCAACAGTGGGGAGGAAAACCTTTTAACAGGAAGAAACCAGGCTCAGGGAGGGGCGGGGCCATCTGGGTGTAAGGGGAGGAGACAAGACATCAGGCATGCTCTATAAGGCCATTTTTATAAACATTATGAACTAATTTGCATGAGTGTAATAATAAAACACAGATTGACTGTGTACCCATGTAGCACACAACTTACAATCACTACACCTCAGAGACGTGAATACTCAGACAGGACCCAAAAATACGACCCCCACAGTGAGCTGGGAACATCATGCTTGTTCTCGCCAGTCTCCACACCTCAGTGCTACAACTGAAGAGGGAAGTGAAGCTTTAACGATGTGGTTGTTTCTGTAAACTGGAGCAGGCCTAAATCGATCCTAAATCCAAACCAACTGACTGCAAGCTTACCAACAAGTTTCTTGAGCCAAGTATTAAGTCGTGTTTTGCTTGGGGATCAAATATGTATGATATGTACTTTGACTTCTCCTTCTATCAACAACACGTTGTGAATTGAGCTTTTAGCTCATTACGTTCTTTAACTTTGGGACAAGACTCTCGGCTAAGGAACCATCCAGCTGGCAGTGCAAAGACAACTGTGGGCTGTTGTTTTATTCTTGTCTCTACAATCTGAAACTACACACAAATATACATAATGAAACACATGAACATGATTGCACAAACCAAATCTGCAGGTCCAACTTGCTCAGCGCTGTGATTTTCAGCTCTTTCCATCCTCTCGCTCTGTGATGTCGAATGGTGGGAGTATGACATAGAGCATATTTCCCTGTGTTTGACAGGATGACCCAGTGGGCAAAGAAAAGCTTCTGGAGCTGGGGGAAAGCATCTGGTCCATTTGATATTATGACAAATCTCCCTCAAAATGAGAGTATGCTTGCAATATATTACAGTGCTGGAAAGGAGCCTTGTGGCACAGACTGATTCCAGCAGCTGTGTCCACCTGCCTCTTCCATTATCTGCTTCACAAACTGACAGTTTCTCCTGAATGGAAGAGGTCATGAATATGACGTTTTTAACTAGGAATGTGGACATTGTTGAATAATCCAGATCTCAGTCTCATTATAACAGTGGCTGTAGGAATGACTTGTGTCAGGATTTTCAGTTAAAATTACAATTTCAAGTCCGAACAAATTTTAATTGAAGAGCTTATTTGCTCCACCATTAAGGGTCATTTTATTAGATGTTTATTGATTTATTCTGCTATTCTCCCTCCACGGCTCCTGTTATTGGAATGAAACATGACCGTGGGCAGATCTTCTTACTGGATAAACTAAATTTGAATCTCGAGAATAAAGACCAGATAAAGGGTTGAGTGCTACCAACAGATTATCTGGCAGCATTTTAATAACTTGGATACTATAATGTTAGCAGTGTTGTCTCTTTGACAGGTGTGCCATCACATGGACTCACAGCTGTCTGCTAATCTTCACTTTGACCAAGTCCAGTCAGAACTGGACCTCTTGGACCTGTGAAACATTGCCTTAGCGGCGGAAATGAGCTTCCTCCAAAGGGTGGCTGGCCTCTCCCTTAGAGATAGGATGAGAAGTTCGGCCATCCGGGAGGGGCTCAGAGTAGAGCAGCTGCTGCTCCACATCGAAAGGAGCCAGCTGAGGTGGTTCGGGCATCTGACAAGGATGCCCCCTGGGCGCCTCCTGGGTGAGGTGTTCCAGTGTTCTGGGAATCCATCCTACCTGACAAACCAGCCTACCCATAGTTTCTGCACATGCGCACAACAGAAAATTAAGTGGCGAACCATGCTACCTTTGTGAATGTGACCTACAAGCACACTCTGATGGGCAAAGTTCAGTGGCAAACCGTCATACCTACTTAAATTTGTGCTGAAATGACTCTGTGACAGCAGAAATGTGCATACACTACTTACAGTAGGACGTTTTGCTAAAGTAGGATGGTTTGTCAGAACACCGGGCATGTCCCACCGGGAGGAGGCCCCGGGGCAGACCCAGGACACGCTGCAGAGATTATATCTCTCGGCTGGCCTGGGAACGCCTTGGTGTTCCCCCGGATAAGCTGGAGGAGGTGGCTGAGGAGAGGGAGGTCTGGGCCTCTCTGCTTAGGCTGCTGCCCCCGCGACCCGGCCTCGGATAAAGTGGATGAAGATGGATGGATACTTACATTCTTATCAAGGATATGTGTCCACGAACTGCATCTGCACAATTTAAAGATACAGCTTGCTACTAAAGCAAGCTAGCATCAATTGTCCAAATATAGTCACTTCTGGCCCTGACAGAAGACATGGTAACGCCATAACACCGAGGGTTCAAAGTATGACCTCTCGGTGGTTACATCTATCTTAGCACATACAGTCTACAGTCGGCCAGCTTTGCTTGTAAAGCTTTAAACACAACAGACACGTAACAGGATCTGTAAGGTGAAATGTAGTGTTAGGAAATGTAAATGCAGCCTACAATATTAAACATCGTCGGGCAGCTGTTGCTGTGACTCGATGCTTTACAAATAAAACTGAATTCATGTAAATCATCACATTTTTGCTCTTTCATTGCTAAGTAAAGAAATGCTCATCGTCACTGGATAACATGCTGGAAATCGTGTTTTCTATAAAAACATTAACACACAAGGACTGGCTAAGTTGTCTGATGATGATCAGAGCTGCTCTGCAGGGATTTACAGTTATAAGCTGAAGTGTTCGTCCACTTCTTCATGTTTTGGTTTTATGTGGTGTCCTCCACATGCTCTGCATTTTTCAGGTACCTAAAATATACTTGTAAGCCTCTATGTCTGCTTTGTGAGCACAGTTAGCTTTCTCCCCTCTTTCTATGGTTGTCACATGTTCGGGGACATATCTTGTGATATCACATTGTTGGTTAATTAAATGTCTTTTGTCTGAAGCAGACAGAGGCACATCTTTTCAGGGAGGTCTCAGCTTGATTGGCTCCGTACACTTCAAGGCCCAGAATTCACTCTTAATAGAAGAGCAGACTAAAATGACAACAGAGTTAGAACAAAGGAAAGTAATGACTGAATGAATGAAAAGCCCAGACCTATCACAAGGTCGGTGTTTGCAGGTGTAATCCAGAACACCTTTTAACAGACTAGAAGAGTCTTATGTCAAGAGATTACCATCATGAGACTGGCATGAAATCTGCATAGTCCAGTAATGATCGTGCATACGGTGTTCAAATGGCTCATTAAAGGGTTCCTTTTAATCACAACAACACTTTGGAGAGGTTCTTCAGTGATATTCTCACCCAGGTGATCACATGGATCCAAAGTCCCCCAGAATAAAAAACTAAATTGGTCACATGGTACAATAGTTTTCCAGATTGGCACAAATCTCGTCAGATGTTCCCAGTGGCAACAATAGTTTGTTTCCTTCTAAAACTGCAGAAATTAAAACGTGTTGTCATCTGCTGTGGTTGAGTTTAGTTTAAATTTAGGAAAGGCCATGTTTTGGTGTTTTACTTAAGCTCATTCCTGAAAAACAAGTTGATCAAACTTTCTCCTGCCTTCACCTGGGGCCATTAATTAGCACTTTAGCTTTTGGAGCTACAGTTGACCATGTTTTGGTGAGAAGTTGGGATGCTAAGTTATCGGCCCCAGCTGAAGTCAAAGTGCCACTTTTTGCTTTGCCCCCAGTTACTGTCTCCCTAACCTTGTTCCTGACCAGATCCACACTAAACACGCCCGTTCACTTCATGTGATACACTCAGATATATTGTTATATGTTTAACTCTGTAATAGTTATAAAGATTGTGTCCATTTCTAATGAGAAACGTCTGCTGCATATGGACAGTATTAAATGTTGTACTGAATAAAGCAGCAAAGAACACCACGCTTCGGTTATTACAAACTGTTTTAACCAGCTATCCATAATTTCATTACTTGGTTGACGAGTACATCAATAATATTGAATAAGTAATACAGTAATTTTTAGTCATTAATCAAGCAAAGCTGTAAAACAACCTGCAAATCTTAGTTTTGGTTCTCAGTTTCGAAACATTGTGTGGGCTCTGTGACAATCCTTTGTAAATGCAGCCTGGTTTTTTCATACACAGAAACAAAGAAACGTGTCTTCATGAATGAGTACATAAAAAATGACTCTGACTCTGCTAATAAGCAGTAAGCTAATCCTCTGATGACAGTCTACACGTGTCCAGAGCCTGATGCCGTGCAAACTATGTTGTGGTCACCAGCATGGACTTACCTAATCAGTTCAGCTCTCACTGTGCAACAAGCCCCTCGTCCCAGACCCACATGCAGTGCTTGAACTCGTGATCACTCACTTCACTGACACTTCAATATTTATCTAAAGGTAACACAATTTCACAAACAAATGAAGTTTTTTTAGAATGTGAGACATGCTGCAAAACAAACAGAGGTCCACTAAGTGCTATTTAAAGGTTGGATGAATATACTGCAGGTCAGTGCAGGATAAACAGGTTTAAAGTGAAAAAGAGTGTCTGAGAGTTGGGTTAACAAGTGGAGCACAGAGAAAATCTACTGGAGCTCTGAATAGAAACTATTGACTTGTTCTTTTCAGCCATTACTATAAAGTTTAGGGTTCTCAACCTCCTGAATTAGACTTTAACCCCGAGTCGCAAAATCAACCTTTACAATGTAGAAAACGGAGCCAGTTTTTATTTTCCTTTGTCTCTGATCATGATCTACTTATCTGATGCAAGGTGAGTACAATTAGAATTAAAAGTCTACTAATATTTATTTATTTAGTGAATGTAGCACAAGAGTCAGCTAGCTTTGCACAAAAATCACTGGCAGAAACATCCTCCAGAAAGCTGCTCTTTACTTTCTTACATTTCAGAGCTGGTACTTTTTCACTTGAGTAAAGAAGTTGAATCAGTTCTTCGACTTTTTACCAGAGTCTTGTTTAACACTGTGCAGATAGTACAGAATGTCTGTACTTTTGCCACCTCTGCGGTTCAAGATTACTGGAAATAAAACCCCTTTTCCATTAGTATCCACTTGGATCGATGCTACAGCTCACTACAACTTGTCTCAGTTTGACTGCTTTTCCATTACTGTTGAGTATATTGAGTGACAGCAATGCATCTGAGCCTCTGCTGATGTAATTAGTATGCGACACAAAAGCTACCAAAAAGGTGGAAGTGGAGGCAACGACACCTGCTGCTCGCTCTGTGGCTTTTGTCAGACACGGCGTTGTTTTTATAGCCACTTCCCTCGTTGCCGGGTTGTGTTTTTGATTTTCGTGAATGACACGCTCTCATTTCAATGATCTTCGACTAATTTTAACCTCCCGCTTATTTCTAAAATCCTCGAGAAAGTGTAATCTCTATGAACAGCTCCAGTCTGGTGTCCGTCCACAGCAAAGAAACAGCATTATTAAAAATGACCTCTGACCTGCTGATGACAGCTGACACCTGTTTCCTCACTATCGTGGTTCTTCTCGATCTGAGCGTGGCCTTGATGCGATTTCTCGCACTATCCTTCAGAAGAGACTTGCATCCATTACACCCCCCCCAGCCTGTTTCACCACATATCTCTCAGATATCACACAAAGTTCATGTTCTGTTTCTGCTGGGGTGCCCCAGGGTTCAGGTCTGGGGCCTCTTTCATTCACTGTTTACATGCTTCTACTCGGTCACGTTTCAGAAATACAGTATTAGCTTTCACTGTTACACGGATGACACTCCGCTGTATATTTTTCACCCTTCCACGCATCTCCCTCTGTGACTGCCTCATGGAGGTCATAGCATGGTTCTCCTCCCACATTTACCCAAAATAATTAGTAATAAAACTGAAGTTCTACTCATCAGCACAGCTTCCACTCCAACCAACTCCCAAAAGTTTTCCATTAACGTTGACAACTCTTCCATCCTTCTCTCCCCTCAGTCATGTCAGTCTCATATTAATCGCAGTCTGCCTACTTCCACTCCGTCTTTTCCTCACTCCTTTTTAACATTGAATCCAATTGTTGTCTAATGCTGTTCATTTATCTTTTTCACTGTTTATCTTTCATGATCTGTACCGTGACCTTGGGTGTCAGGTATAATTATAATTATTATGACTCACCGAGTGACACCACTGATCAGCCAATCGGTGGCATGTGTTCTGACGATGTCACATTTTAGTACCTGCTCAGATCGCTTTAAACCCGGGTCGAGTCCTATGACCTACTGGAAAACCCTGGAAACCGTGGCGGGTCGATCCGAGTAGGTACTGATGGAAAAGAGGCTTAAAGGTTGGGATCTGCTACTCACCCCACCTCGCCACTTAGCTGGACACTCCCTCGATCACCTCCCCCGGAGCTCTCTCTCCCAAACTCACGATTCACCTCCTATCAACCTTGCCCCCTTTGGTATTAACCTCCCTCTACATCTGTTCCCAGTTGCCTCCCTGCCAGAGACCCTCCTACATCTCCATCCTTCCAGTCCATGTCCCTGTATATAATAAAGCTTTGTTCCAGTCGTTTTGTCCCTCGAGTCGTCTCTTGGGTCCATTCCTGTGTTCTGGTCCCTCGGCCCCTAATGCTACTGGGCTTTTTAACAAGACAAGGTTTGACTTTCTGAATGCTGATGCTATCCAGTCCAATAAGACCTCTGTAAACTTTAGACTGATGGGATTTTTTCACGACTTTCTGGATCACAGTCAGCAAAGAAAGTTGCATCAGTTTGTCAATGAAAACATTGAACCTGGATGTGCATTTTGAGTTTGTGAAAGATGAAGCTGTTTCTCTTCCCAGGCAGAATCAGGAGCATGGAGCAGGCACTTATTTTAGTGTGATGACGTTTATTCAGGTCTTAGTCTTATCTCACAGGCCATTAGAGCTGCGTGCTGTTACCTTTGAGATATGGAGTTGAAATATTTTGCAAATTGTTGCAAAGCCCAAACAGCAGGATTTTTTTTATTTAAAAGCCTTTACAGAGATTATTGACTGACATGGTGCTTTTATTTGGAGGGTCAGAAGAGCAAGAGATTAAAAAATGTGTTAATTCCAACAGCAAAGAATGTAATCCATCAAAATGCAAGTGTGGTGTGAGTCCCTTTAATTAGCTGCTTTGTGACTGAACAGCACTGTTGTATATGTGGCACGAGAGTGTGTCCATTTTTATTGAACAAAGGGCTTTAATGGCAGTAAATGATAAGAGGAAGTTAAGGCAGAAAGATGTGAGAAGTGAGTAGAGAAATATTAATGGAGGTCCCTCATATATTATTAAACGTCAGATGAAGTGTAGTTTTTATGTGAGTCCAGGCTGGGCTGTTAGGACAAGCCCAACACGTAACTGGGACAATAAAGGAATCCAGCAGACAGACTTGGTGTGAAAGGTGGGAATTCTGGTGCCTCGAGTGTGAGCTGAATGAGCAGATTATATGCACTTAATGCTTCATTTTATATCACAGAATGAAAAATGAAAGCTTATCATGACTACATTCTTCATTTCAGGCATTTTTCCCAAACTGCATTCAAAGCATGATTACAGCAGGAAGAAGCCATGAATGTGTCATAAGCAGTGACTAAGTGCAGTGGATAAAGATGCTGGTCGGGCCAAGTCATCTTTTTGGATTTAGTTCAGTTCAGACTGATTTTATTTGACTACATCGTTTTGGTTTCTGTTTTTTTAAATATTGTTTAGCTGTGTGGAGTCTGAATCAGTTCACAGAGCGCTGCAGAGACACCACAAACATTTGATTTTATTTTCAGCTCATTCAACCAAGGTGAAAATGTGCTGCTGTCATCCTTGTACGCTCTTTCCTCTTGTGCTGTGCTTCCCGTGCTCTATTGTTCATTTTGTACCTGAGTAGTTGTTTGATTAGCTGCGTCTTGCTCTCGTTGCTGTTGTAGCTGCAAGGCTGGATCTGATTTGTGTTCACACGCCTCCAAAGGCCATTTTCATGGTTGGGCTGTTGATAGTGTCGCTTCCACAGAATAAAATTAAGGGGGTTTGTTTGGTTACAATAGAAAGATGAGGAAATGTCTGTCAAAGTCAAGATGATAATATCACTTTAGAAAAAACATTAGTTTTACTTGCAAAATGACATAATCTGGATTTTTTTGTTCCATTTCCTTCCGCAGGCACAAGCATTCTCCACTGCAACCACTGAACATCCAAGGTATGGACATTGAGGCTGTGGACAGCTACAGGTACCTTGGTGTTCATCTGAACAACAGACTGGACTGGACTCATAACTCAGACGCCCTCTACAGGAAAGGGCAGAGCAGGCTGTACCTGCTGCGGAGACTCAGGTCGTTTGGAGTGGAGGGCCCACTCCTGAAGAAATTCTATGACTCTGTTGTGGCTTCTGCTATCTTTTATGGCGTGGTCTGCTGGGGCGGCAGCATCTCTGCTGGGGACAGGAAGAGACTGAACAGGGTGATCCGAAGGGCCAGCTCTGTTCTAGGATGCCCTCTGGACCCAGTGGAGGTGGTGAGTGACAGGAGAACGGCGGCTAAGCTGTCATCCCTGTTGGACAACGTCTCCCACCCCATGCAGCAGACTGTGACAGCACTGAGCAGCTCCTTCAGTGGGACAGAGAGATTTCGCAGGTCTTTCCTCCCCACTGCTGTCAGACTCCATAATAAAGACTTTAACTGAACACACACACACATCCACACATATGCAATAATACTAAGTGCAATAATCTTTTCTGGCATCGTTGTATTTTTACTCAGTTGTATATAGCATTCGTATTCTATTTTTATCTTATTGTATATTTTTATTCTATTTTATTCTACTGTATATAGTATATTATTTTATTCTATTCTGTACAGTTGTGTACTGTATTTATTCTTATTGTATTCTAATTTTTGCGTCATAACTTTTGCACTGTCCACTTCCTGCTGTGACAAAACAAATTTCCCACGTGTGGGACTAATAAAGGTTATCTTATCTTATCTTATCCAGTCTAGGTACTGACGATGAACACTTGTACAATGTGGCCATTTTTCTTGGTGAACTAGATGAGCAACGTGACGGAAATGAATGCATAAAAGGGACTAAATTGGTTTTGAGGGGAACAATAAAGCAGGACAGAACGTGAAAGACAGCGAAACATGAAATCTCTGGAAATGGTCTCCAATTAACTCGAAGTGCCTGACAATTTTGTTTGGCTATTTCCACTTGCTATTGTTGGACTGCTCATGCTCAGCTTTGATCCTTTAATGACTCTTTGGAGCTCAGCACAGAGCAGAGGGACATCTGAGCAATTTTACTGGAGTTATGCTCACATTATGTGGGCAGAGGAACTTTGTCTGATTCCCTCTCTGATGCTGGATTTGTAACGTTTTTGTGAAATGTTTGTAAAGGCACAGTGGATGCAGCCCGTAAACCTGTGACACTTTTCTGAAGGCAGCACTGTTTTACTCCTGCAGATGATAGATGAGCAGGAGTTTCACATGCAAAGAAGTCTCACATTTAGGCTTCAGCACTTCTGCTGATCATGTCCTTGAGTGAAGTGCTCTACTTAACAATCAGTCCAGCAAACCAGAAAACAGTCTGAAGGAAGTTACACTTTTATTACCAGTGATGAAAATCTCTTCCTGTTTTCAAGAGGGTACTTTATCATTAGGCAGAATAGGCAGCTCCCTCAGGTACCAAGCCATCCATTCATTCATCTCTCCGTGAGTTTTCTACATATTCTCGGTCTGGGTTACCGGGGCAGCAGTGTAATGCCCCCCTCTCTCCCTCAGTATGTTGTTAGTTAGACATTTTCCAGCCGCCAGGAGATATAATCTCTGCAGCATATCATGGGGCTGCCCTAGGGTCTCCTCCCAGGAGGATTTTATTCAGTTTGATTCAGTGCAGTTTTATTTGTATAGTTTTAAGTTAAAACAACAGTCACCTCAAGGCGCTTTGTATGGCAAGGACCTTACAAATTTAGAGAGAAAACCCCAACAATCAGATGAACCCCTTTGAGCAAACACTTTGCATCAGTGGGAAGGAAAAACTCCCTTTAAACAGGAAGAAACCTCCAGCATAACCAGGCTCAGGGAGGGGCGGGGCCATCTGCTGCGACTGGTTCAGGTTGAAGGAGAGGAGACACAGTGTGGAAGAGAGAGACAGAGTTCAATAATTACAAATTCTGAAGAGTGAAAACAGGTGAGTGAAGAAGGAATGCTCAGTGCACCACGCCCCCAACAGCCCGAGCCTGTTGCAGCAAAAGTAAGGATGGTTCAGGCTCACCTGATCCAGCCCGAACTGTCAGCTTTATCAGAATCAGAATCAGAATCAGAATCAGAATACTTTATTGATCAAAGTCTAATCTAAAGTAGAGAATGCAAACTGAGCGCTGGCTCCAGAAGACAGAGGCCTGCTAGCTGAAAGCTCTGCCTCCCTTTCCCCTCTGAAACCCTGGGAGCCAAAAGTAAACCAGCCATCTGAGCACAAAGCACTCTGTGGGGACAGTGAGGTACTGTAGGAGCATTACGAGGCGATGATCAAGGAAAATGCTTTCAAATTAAATTCTGGATTTAACAGGGAGCCACTGAAAAGGAGCTACCATGGAAAAATGTGGTATTCTAAAAATATTATACTACTATTATTCTAATAATATATTATAATATTATTATAAAATAATATAAATATTAGTGTTCTCTCTGTGGCATTCTGGATCAACTGAAAGTTTTTAGAGCCTGATAATAACAAAGCTAGACGTGATACACGTGTGAGCTAGTTTCTCAGCATCCTCTTAGACACATTTTAATTTTACAGATATCGCTCAAATGAAGGAAAGCAGTCCAACCTATTTGTTTACTGTGGAGACTGAAGGGCATAGAAAAATCATCATAGTGTTACTGGAGACCAGAATATTCAATGCAAAGAAAGCGTCTGCTTCTAACAGTTTTAGGGACAATGCCTGCGTTTTGTCTGATATTACAAGGAGGAAATTATCGAGCATAATCTAAGTAAAATTAGTCACAGCACAGAACCCTGCCTCTGAAACTACTACCACAAAGCAATGCTCCCTGTTCACATTACTGCAGCAGTTCCTTTAAACATCTCTGATGGTGCAGCACTGAATGCTGCAGTGAGGTCTAGCAGGACAAGCACAGAGATAAATCCACTATCAGAGGCTATGAGAAGATCTTTGTGAACATCCAGTGCTGTTTCTGTGTTATGATGAACTCTAAATCATGACTGAAACACTCAAATAAACCATTCACTGGTGAATAAATTCTAAATGTTAAAACATTTTAAAGCTACTCTTGTAAGATTTTCTGTTATAAATAAAAGGAAAGTTAGAAATGCCCTGGTGCTGGTGGCAGGCAGGATGAGGACCCAAACACAGGACTCAAACAAAAGATGACTGGAAACTGGAAACTCAGGAGCTACGAGTTCAAAACTAACAAACGAGAAAATGAGGCGCTAGGAGTTACGAGGAGCACAGAGACGACACACAGCACTGACCGAGGAAGACCCAGGGCCTAAGTAAGCCGGGGAGTAACAATGAAACAGGAAACAGAAGGGTAAACACAGCTGGCACCAATCACACACAACCAGATGGAAGGGAAGCAAAACTGAAAGCATTAACAAAGGACGCGAGACTGTCAAAGTAAAACAGGAAACATAACACAGGCACAGACGTGACAAGGAGACAGATCAAACATGGAGCATGGAGTCATGAAGGCACAGTGACAGAAAACTAGGAACTATAAAAGGAACTCAAGCAGAAAACAATAAAAAGAACCAAAACCATGAAGAACAACAAATCCAAGAATAAGACTTAAACTAGAATTAAACCATGATATAATCAGCTAACACTGCTATGTGATACTGCAAGCATCAATTAATGCTAATCTAATAATATAAGAATGATCTCAGAGACGTTCTAATAGGGTGGAGAAAGTTATCTCATATTAACTCTGAAAGATGTGGGAGCTTTGTAGATAATTAGCATATTCAATTCAGTTTTATTTACGCGGTGCCAAATTACAACAAAGTCACCTTAAGGCAATTAATATTGTAAGTTAAAGAGCCCACAATGATACAATCACACAAACGCATCCAACTATAAGATGTAAAGAATAGTCTTTAGCCTAATCTTAAAAGAGTGTCTGTCTCCAGAATCCAAGCTGGGAGCTGCTTCCAAAGAAGAAGCTTCTGCTTCCCATTCGACTTTTAAATATCCTGGAACCACAAGTCAGTGAGTAGTCTGAGAGTGAAGTGCTCTATTGGGGTACTATGGTGCTATAAGATGGAGCTTGATTATACAAAACCTTGTATGTGAGCAGAAGTTCATTCTGGACTGAAACGGGAGCCGGTGGAATGAGAGCGACGCTCTCTTTCTAATCCCAGTCTGTACCACTGCTGCAGCACTTTGGATCCGCTGAATGCTGACGAAGCAGACAATTAGAGGACACCCAGGTCGTCTGTGAGAGTGCCGTTCATTTAAACTTAAAACTAACATATTCATGTAACCGGGCGGAAAAAATTAATATGTTGATCAATTATTACATTATTAACTAACAGGGATTTAGAAGAGAGAGACCTGGTGTTTAAAAGTGCATGTTTCATTGATGTGGTGCGGCTGAGCAGTCTATATTATTCTTTGTTATTCTTTTTGTTGCACATGGCTGACTGATGAAAAGCTACACACTATTCAGATGTCCTGTTAACAACAATTGCTCCCATTTGAAACAGACAGCAGATCCACATGAGGTGAGTGCATCAGTCTGATTAAATAGTCATGAAATGGATTGTGCGTATGTACTTTTTTCGTGACAGAAAGCGTGACACTGAAAGAAGTATATTTGAAATGGAACTATGTTTAGTACAGGCACCATGCATGCAGGAAAAATAGGAGCTGCTCTTCTATAAGAAACTAAAGATACAAGAGATCGCTGTAGTGTTTCCCTGCTCCACCTATTCACTCGTTAAACAAGAGCAGCACAAAGATACATGTTTGCCTGATTCTAATGAAGGGAACAAAGATAACAGGAGGAAAGAAAACTGCAAAATGTTCTTCCCAAAGCAAACAAACACTACAGTGGATTGTGTGCCAGTCTTTTATTCCAAACTTGTAATATATCCTTCAACTCACTGTTTGGTTAATATGCTTCACAAAGTGGCTGCTTCAGGCCTGCGTAGCTGGTATCTTCAGCCCCAGACAGCTGCCAATCACAGGGAAGCATCAAGCAGCTAAAGCCTGTAGAGCTGCTTCATTTAAACAGGCTCATTTAAAAACTCCTCTCTACAGTATTAGATATCTATATACACAGCCCTGCCTGGAAACAACATTGTTTGACTCTGTGCTAAATATGCTACAGAGTGTCAAAAGTGCACTGCAGCTATTTGGAACTAATTTCCTGGAAGTGCATCAGCTGGTCTCAGTTTTCACAGCGTCAAATGAGTCGATTCCAGTAACTTCGCATGAATTTACAATCCATATCAATTCAATCGGAGGAAATTATTGGAATGTGAATCCTGGTTACAGTGTTACAGTGTGCTTTATTAATGGAAATACAAAAGATATCCCTCATTTTCAAAGGTGTTCCATATCTAAGGAACGTTCCACTGTGAGTGCAGAGGGAGCTATCCACTGCTGCGGTGCTGAAAGCAAGAACAAGCTTTTCTCATATATTTTTCACACCAACCACATTAACTGCTGTTTATCACACGCTATAATATATGATATGATTTTTTTACATAGTTATGTGTTTAACTCATTTTTATTCTAGTAAAACCTTATTTTTTATTTTTACAAAAATGACCTAAATAATCAGATTTTGGTACAAAGAATCTAATTAAACTAATGACACCATTATTTAAATTAAGTTTGTATTTCTGGGGTGAAATTATCCAAAACTAAACATCTTGTGATCTGTTTCAGATTAGAATTCAATTTAAAGGAAACACAGTGTCTCCAGTCAATCCACAGTTTTTAATGAAAGAACAGGATTTATCCAAGTCTGATCTTCAGCTGAAGTTCTCTCTTACACTGACTAATTTTCATAGGTCCAACATTGGGAGAACACTGAACAACAAAGGTGTGCAAACACCTTTGTCCTTGCAACAGTAGTCACATAGAGTGCATGCACATAAGCAGAAGTGCTCTCCAAAAAGAGCACTGCTGGTCATCTGCAGTTGACAGATGATGTTTAGTGGATGGATGAGATTGTGAACGATCTGGACCCCACACAGTGCTCAGGTGACTGTTTCAGTTGGTGCACAGAAATGTTCCTGTGTGGTTTGGCACAGGTGTCTTTTCCTGGCAGCTTTGCAGCTGACGCCACACAGTCTCGTCTCAGGTCCCCGGTGTCACTAAAAGGAAGGAGGTCTTGTTAACACAATCATCTCCACCTACCCCATCAGCCTTCCTGACACAGACCCTCACTGCAGCGGAGCCAGAGACCACACCCCTGCCACAGAGACCAAAACAGATGTTTTTGGTATAAAAGAGAATCCTTCTGTTTAGTCCAAATAAAATATTGCATTCCAACATAAGACCTTTATTTCATCTGTGGCTTCCTTGACCTAAATGACCTAAATAAATATTTTAATAGGTTTGATCAACCACCCACCCCTCCCACAGCATCGTCCCCCCTACTGCAATCTCCTTCATCTCAGGACTTCACACCTCCCAGCTCCCAGTCATTACACCCACCCCCGGCTTCTGTGGGCTCCAACATACACCCCCCTCCGCCAAAACCCACTCTTTCTATCTCAGCACTTCAAGTGAGGAACGAGCTTTGCAAGATCAAGGTGTGGAAGGCTGCAGGTCCAGATGGCGTCAGCTCCGGGCTCCTGAGATGCTGTGCAGATGAACTGTGTGGCATCCTAGGATATCTGTTCAACCTGAGCCTGTCACTGGGGAAAGTATCACAGCTGTGGAAGACCTCCTGTGTGGTACCGGTACCAAAGACCTCCCATCCGAAGGACCTCAGCAGCTACAGGCTGGTAGCCCTGACATCGCATCTGATGAAGACCCTCGAGAGGTTGGTTCTAAACCATCTGCGTCCCCTGGTGAGGTCTTCATTGGATGCGCTACAGTTTGCTTACCAGCCTGGCATCGGGGTGGAGGACGCCATCATCTACCTCCTGCACCGAGCTCTGACTCACCTGGAGAAGCCTGGAAGCACTGTGAGGATCATGTTCTTTGATTTCTCCAGTGCTTTCAACACCATCCAGCCACGACTTCTGAGGGACAAGCTGGAGCTATCAGGAGTGGACCAACACATGTCCCAGTGGATACTGGACTACCTCACAGAACGTCCACAGTATGTGTGGACACAGGGCTGTCTCTGACACGCTGGTCTGCAGTACGGGGGCCCCACACTGTGCTGGCACCGTTCCTCTTCACCCTCTACACTGCAGACGTCTCCATCAACTCCCCACGCTGCCACCTACAGAAGTTCTCTGACGACTCTGCCATAGTCGCCTCATCACAGGTGAGGACAACTCAGAGTACAGACGGTGGACTCTGGACTTTGTGGACTGGTGTCAGCAGAACCACCTGCTGATCAACGCCGGGAAAACCAAGGAGTTGGTGGTAGACTTCCAGAGACGCAGACCCACCACACTGACACCAGTCAACATCCAGGGAGTGGACATTGAGATAGTGGACTTGTACAGGTACCTGGGTGTTCACCTGAGTAATAAACTGGAGCCACAACACTGATGCTCTGTACAGGAAGGGCCAGAGCAGACTCCACCTGCTGAGGCGGCTGAGGTCATTTGGAGTCCAGGGAGCGCTTTTAAAGACCTTCTATGACTCTGTGGTGGCATCTGTCATTTTTTACAGTGTGGTATGTTGGAGCAGCAGTTTATCAGCAGCTGAGAGGAAGAGGTTGGATAACCACATCAGGAAGCCCAGCTCTGTTCTGGGATGCACCCTGGACCCAGTGCAGGTGGTGGGAGACAGAAGGACTCTGGCCAAAATAACATCTGTGATGGACAGAGTCTCCCACCCCATGCATGTAGATGTTGCTGCAGAGCTGCTTCAGTGACAGACTGCTGCATCCTCGATGCATGAAGGAGCGTTTCTGCAGGTCCTTCCTCCCTGCAGCTGTCAGACTGTACAATCACAACTGCTCCCAACAAACACAGATGTTTACGTCAGCGCTGTAACTGCTATAAGTTAATTAACCGATCCGCACTACAACCTGCTTTGCCTCTTATCTGTAGTTATTTTTATTTAATTTAATAACTGCACAGTACTCTGTATATAGTAACCACTGTCCTCAATGTAAATATGTAAGAAAAACTGTATGTTTCTGTCCTGTGTCCTGTTTGTTTGTATATGTGTCTTTCTGGCTGCTGTTACAACCAAATTTCCCCTTGTGGGACAATTAAAGGATTATTCTATTCTATTCTATTCTATTCTATTCTATTCTATTCTATTCTATTCTATTCCATTCTATTCTATTCTATTCTATTCTTGTTTGGCTCTATATTGTTGAATCTGGACCAGGAAGGCTCGTCAGCATTGAAAGAGCAATGGATTCTGAATTATAGCAGTGATTTCTTATGGAAACTTATGGAATCAGGACATCCGTCTGTGAAATGAATATTTTGAGAAAGTGGGTCATGCAGCAAGACAACGACTCACAATCCACAAGTTGTTCTACAGAAGAACACAGCTAATGGTTTGGAACAGAGTTCTGACCTTAATCCCACAGAAATGAGGAGGAAAAAGCTGAAGTGAACAATTAACAAGGACGTGCATCAGTAAATGACACGTGCCTATTACAACCCCGACTGATACCTGACCAGTCGGGGTTGTAATAGGCTTACAAAAACTAGTAAATGAATCCTAGTTGCTAATATTGTTAAAGGCAGCTCACGGGACAATGAGCTGAAATGCTTTAAGTCAATAACCAAAGCATTGATGCTTTAAGTTAGAGAAAACTGTAATGTACTACAGGGGTTTATGTAATACTGTGTAATATACTATAAGTACACTCAGAACTGGCCCTTAATGAAGTTGAGCTCGGCAGCCCTGAATAAATAATATCATCACACACAGACTGGAAGCCAATACAAGCTGCAAGACATAAAAACCCTGTAGATTAATATGACACTAATTTCTGATAAAAACAAGGAAATGAAACTGGAAACAACCTGAAGGAAACCGTAACCAAGAATGCACACGAATCCCTGCTAACTGCAGCACCAGCATGCTGCTGCACAGCCTCTACCTGCTGGTTATCTCTCACAGCAGCTGTCCTTCAGGCTGGAGTGGTCCACTGCACTCGTTCATGTCAGAAAAAATATGAATGATGTCTTTAACTGTTTGAATTATTGGAGTAAGTGTGTGGAAATCAGTTTCCTGACAGCCGTGTGGATGAACTGGAGCGATCTATGAGACTGGTTGAACTCACTCGGAGGGACTGTTCATACTGAAGGCTGTATCTGAAGCAGGTATCTGTGCTGAGGACAACACACTACAATCTGTGGAGCAACAGGTACTCCAGTCTTTGACTCCAGAGGCATTGTTCTTGACAGCAAAGCCATTTCAACCTGTCAAACACAGTGTCACGGCCTTTTATGTTGCAAACACCACAAAAGTCCAAGAAAAGGCCGTGGGTGGCAAGGGGAGGTTTGTTTTAGAACGCACTCCTGACTCCATTGTTTAAAAATCACGTCGTTATTTTGTGGAAAATTATAAACAAAAAATCGGCCAAATAACTTCTTAAAACTTAAATTAAATGAAATTTAATTTAATTTGCTTTAACAACTTCAAAAGTGGTCAGAAAATCCTAACAGAAACCCTTACCACACGCCTCCAGGGTGCTCTTAATCCCCTGATTAATGGGAGGGTCCATAAGCTAATAAACCAATCACTTTCCAAAAAACTCTTCCAAAAGTAAAATTAATTACATAAGAAAACTAGGTCAGCATATTCTTACAACTTTACAGGAAAAACAAAAGTGAATACAAATTGCGATTTGGACTAAAGAGAGTAGTGATGCTGCGGATGCTGTGGCTCTATACGTCAGACTGTGTTACCAGGGTCAACGTTTTAAATATGCATTGTTTGTTGTGTAAGTTCAGTATTCAGAGCACTGTCACTGATACTTTAACAGGAACTGTCTCAAATGTGCGTTATTGTTAATAAAAGGTTGAGTTTTGTTTGTGGAGACTTCAGCATCTCTGAAATCCTTCAGTGCAAACACAAAAAACTGAGTTTATCAGGTTGGACTGAGGTTGGGCTCCTCAGCAAAAGTTCAAAGTTTATTGATGACGGAATAAATGGAAGGGAAGGAAGGGATTTCGGTTCACACAGGTTTGGGTCAACACAAACAGATCCTTAATCTCCGAATCAGACCAGCTGTGCAGAAGGAGAAACAGCTAAGTACTAGTCATGGAGGAATCCGGTACATTCTCCACCACCCTAGTGGGCGTCTCCCATTTTGACCTCGAGACCTCGTCTGAGGGGCATCTTCACACAGCCTGCACCTGTGGTCGTTTAGAAACTATATATAGATAGACAGACATATAGAGAGAGTGTAATTTGAAAGGGGCTTGCTAGAAGGTACAGGAAGTCTGACGCTGTCAGACCAAGGCTAAATTCAACATGTGCCCAGGGAATAAACTGACAGTGAAAGTGAAGTATGTGTCAGAGCCTGAGGGCAAAGCAGCACGACACGAGTCGGCTAAGTTTCTTCAAGTCTACCCGACGTCTTTCCTTTCATCCTATCAGCCTCTCATTATCAAAGAGCCATTGTTACACTGCACACACGTGTACAGTGTCTGTGTCTATGAATGAATCGTACACATCTTACTGTGGTATTTTCTGTGGTTTCACTGAAATCAGAACAATATGAACAATGCTTAAAATCACATTTGCCACATTAACCTGTGCTGAGCTTAGAGAGGGATATTCAGTTCTGATATATACTGTACAGCACAATATTAGAGGCTCGATCACACAGTCGCCCATAGCAAAGAACGCCGTTTTAACAGGAAGAGACCTCCAGCAGAACCAGGTTAGGGGAGGAAGAGGCCCTTCTTGGGAGTAAGAGTAAAGAGAAGATAGAAAGGAGAGCACAGAGAGAGCACAACAACAAAAAAGATAAAGCACAAACTACAGGAGACAAAAGTTAATGACACGCGGTAGTGGCATATAAACACACGAGGAGTCAAAGGAAGGAGTGAAGAACGAGTTTATCAGGACGTCCCAGCTGCTTACAGCAGCAAACCTGACAGCTGCTTCAGCATTAGCCCCAACACTAAGCTTTATCAAAAAGAAACGTTTCAGGGCTCAAATACATAAATGGACTTGGGTTAACAGATGGAGCAGACAGATGTGTGGACGAGGTCATCCATTCAAGAGTCTTATAAACTCGTTACCGACGTAAAAGGGGAAAAACAATACAACAAAAAAGGCAAACAGAAGCACAAGAGCCAAATATTATAAACAAACGATGCCAAATTATCCTGAGAAAATCAGCATCGAAAGCCAGTGAAGCAGCACCACAAGCGAACTCTCCAAGGCTCCCGAGTAACACCGAGTGACCTCCTGAAAGACCTGAGGTCCAGCCTCAAAGGGACAACGACGATTCCATACGAGAAGAGCAGGAAGCTGGATATCCTCACTGAGGAAGTACAGGAGCTGAATGGATGGAGATGGAGGTTCGCTTGGCGTGGGTGGAGGGATGGGCAGTTGAGGTTTCTGAAGCTCTGACAGCAGCCATACAGGAGAAGAAGATGCAGCAGAAACTCATGGACGTGGACTCCAGGTCTAGCAGAAATAACATCCTCATCTTTGGAGTGCCTGAAGGCGAAGAGAGAAGTTCTGCAGTACGCTTTGTGTTGGAGCTTTGAATTACCAATAACTGCGGATGTCGATGCTCCCTTGCCCCTAAACCAAGACCCGAGGCCCCCCTGCGCCCCCGTATTGTCAACTTTCAGGAGTTTGTAACTAATGAAGTGGTGGTTAGGGAGGCTTGGAAAAAGGGAAAATACAGCTTGGAAACTGAACGCTGTTCTTCGATCACGATTATGCAGCAGAGATTATTCCAAAACGCAGAGAATACAGTGGGATAAAGAGAGCCATAAAAGAAAAAGGCAGACTCCATACGCTAATATGAGAATCCACTGGAACAACAGAACCTACAGCAGGGCACATGAAGCTGGAACTAAAGACACCTGGCTTCAGTGTGGTGGTACCTGCTCTGAGGGAGGAGGATGACTCGGCCGCTGAAGGAGCTGCTAGACTGGCAGGAAAAGAGCCAGAAGGAAGGTTGAGCTACAGCTGCAGGGAGAGCCAAAGAAAAACTCCAGAGTTTCCAAAGGAGCCTCTCAGAATGACTATGGGAGCAGAATGCTGGACACATAGGATGGTGCTTGCTTCATCACTAGCCTCCTCCGGGCCCTGTCTCTACGACAGGCTTTCCCCACGACCCAGCAGGGTCACGTTCTCTGCCCCAGCGCTGGAGTTCGTGGTATTATTTGTTCTCCTTCCATGTTAGATGTTCTATTACAGTTCTGGACTCTTTGTTTTTATAGGGGTGACTGGTACTTTCATGATCATGTCACATAAGGTTCATGTAGTGTCTTGCAGTGTTAATGGGCTTGAAAGTCACTGTAGAACTGAAACAGGTCAACCTGTCAAAAAACGAAGATGAGAAGGTGAAAAGCCAGGCTTTATTAACTCTGTCTACAGTCCGTGTAGCAGCGGGAGGGGTCACTACACTAATATCTAACGTCCTTTTTGAAGTGATGAAAGGAGAAGTCGATATAAATGGTAGATATGTCATTGTTAAAGGCAGAATCAATGCGCTGTGGTCACCCTATTCGATGCATGCACACCTCCAGAGAGAGACCTCAAATGTCTCAGGCTTGTTTTTGATCAGATAATCTCCTTGAGGGAGGATATGTTGGTCTGTGCAGGAGACTGGAATATTTCATTAAACTACATTAGACAGCACAGGCACCACGTCTCTAAAACATGGAAAGCTTCATAAAGGAACATTTATTTGAGGTGAGGACGGATTTCTATACAGGGGGAAGGAATTTACACATCACTATGCAACTCACAAGGTGACTATTTCCTGATGAACATACAGATAGACCTGTATGGGACCTGGGGCAGCTGACCTATCACATCATAGCACTATTCACCTGGAAGACTTAAAACAAGAGACCCAACGGAGACTGAACATTTTTTGAACAAAACAACAATAGTTCAAGAAATAAAGAGAGAAATTCAAGAGTGTGTTCATTTAAACAAAGATGATGAGGTGGCAGCTGCAATAGTCTGGGATACAGTTAAGGCTGTAATGAGCCGTAGCCTCACTCCAGTTGAGGGAACTAGAAAGGCAACACCAAACAGACCATAGTGAGGGACAATAAGAAACAAATCAGCACAGAAAGCCGTGAAGAACTGGAAAAGAAAATGGGATTCACGAAACAGACGTTTTATGAATCAGGATCAAAGGCAATAAAAATTCTTAGAGCACAAAGAATTAAACACTCAATGTATAAAATTAGAGACTCATCTGCTAATAAATTAACACTGGACTCAGAGACGATTCAAACTATCTTTAAAAGTTGCTATGAGATGCTGTCCACTAGTGATGGGACGTTCTGTATCGAGGCTTCGGAGCGTGTGTCGAGTAATGGAGGGGGCGTTTCCGCGAAGCGCGTATCGAGGCTTGCTTCATTTATGGGAGGAGCTGAAAATGATGATGTCCGAAGCCTCGCTGCCCGGCTGTACCACGTGACTGGTTCATGAAGTGGTTCGAACTTTGCCGCGAGATATGACAGATATAAACCCCTCAGACTTCAATCAAAATGTGGGTGTTTGATGGAGAGTTGCGGTTAGTGAGAGTTTGGAGACCGTTTGGAGGTTTATGAGAGTGAGGAGAGAAAGTCAGGAGAGAATGGAGCCAGCTAAGAAGAGGAGGATGTCCTCCCCTGTGTGGGAACATTTTGATCTTATTCCTCCCAACAAGGTATTTCTACAGAAGATGTATTTTCATGATACTGATGGTGCAATACAATTTATGTTGAGCTGTCTTGACTTTTGTACAAGGTGAAGTGTTTGCTATGTGCCAGGGAGCTGGGATATAACAACAACACCTCATCCATGCTTAGGCACTACAGAGCTTTGCATGAGAATAAGGGGGACACCGATCGTGGAGCAAGACCAGGTGAGCCATCAAATGCAATGATAATATAGGATGCAGTAATGTTACTAAATGATATAACAATATTATACAACTGTTATAAGTTACGTGTGTGATATTTATATTTGTGCTTTGTCTTTATTGTCTTTCTTCAGGAGAACAATCTCAAATAGATGAAGACCTGGTCAGCATGGTGATTGAGGACTCCCAGCCATTTAGCATTGTGGAGGACAAAGGATTCAAAAGATTTGTTAAATCATTAAATCCTAGCTATGTTCTCCCCACTAAAAAGGTCATAAAAGCAGTGAAAATTTAGTTTTTACAGAATAAAATGTGAACAGGCAGGACTGTGTGTAGCTGTCCATACCTCAACGTTACAAAAGCACAACCACTGTCCACACCCCAACCACACCTCACCTCACAGTAAATGATCATTTCCATTTCAAGCATTTCCAAATAATCATTTCCCATACTGCCACTATAAATATACACAGTATACTGCCATCACTACAATATACATGTTTTACACACTCCTTTTGTTGTTGACATTTACAGGCTGTGTGCAAAATGCCACACTCTTCAAATTCATGCCAGCTATTATTTTTACGTCCAGTAGGTGTCCTGCTAGAGCAAATGAAGCTTCATGAAGCTTCGCGTTGGGGTGAACCAATTGGATGAAAAGCTTCAGTGCTTCATGGGGCTTCATCTGCCCATCACTACTGTCCACTCCAACTCATTCATATGTGACAATAATCCAAAGCTATTTGCTGAAATTAGACCTTCCAACAGTAGACACAAACCTGAGCCAAGCTTTAACATCTGCAACAAGCAAGAATGAACTGGACAACGCTGCTAGCAAACTGAAGACAAACAGAAGCCTCCCAGACGAGCGGCATAAAGTCTATGAACAGGAAATCTGGTCTTTACTGTTCCCTCGTGGAGCGAAGACGTCATCTCTGTGATTCCAGAAGATTACTGTGAGTCGACCAGTTTCAGCTCTCAGCCTCGATAATAACCTCAAGTTAAAGCAAAACAACAATGTTGCAGAGAATGTGGTCACATTAAGGCCAATCAACCTGTCATGTTTCGGCTGTGTACAGGCAGGAGAAGGACCCAAACGCAAAACTCACGACAACGAAATTAAACTCAAAAAGCTGCTTTATTGCAGAATGGCATGGAAAACTAAACTGGGACATGGATGACTAACACACAGGGAAACACAGCCATGAGGGAGACTACGACACTGACAAAGAGACACACAGGGCTCAAATACACAGAGGGATAACGAGGGAACGAGACACAGAAGGAGAGCACAGCTGGGAGTAATCAGGCTGGACGAGACAAGGGAAGCAAAACTAGAAACACTGACATGAGACACGGACCTTCAAAGTAAAACAGGAAACTCACTGACTGAACTCTAGACATGTAAACTTAACAGCAACTGGGGAGACAGAACATAGGAACCTGAAACATGGTACAAAAACGTCACAGTAGACACAACATGGAACACAGGGAAGCCATATGACAAAGCCAAAGAACTAAACCTATGATAACCATAACAGACCTAGGGAAACAAGAAACAGTACAACAAAGGACTCAAAACATAACCCATAATATAAAAGCACAGGATCTCTTCCAAATAAAATAGGAAACATAATGAGACGCAGACATGACAACCAGAACTTGACAACGTAAGACACAGACATGAAACACATGAAGAGCAGGGGAGACTTAACAGGGGTTGGAAACACGAGGGGGAACTAATAAGCAAATGAACCTAGGAGGCCTAATGAGCTTAAACATATCTGTGAAGGTTCTCAGTCATCCAGGTCATCGTAGTCAAAGGAGCTTGCAAAGAAAAGCGTCTGGACCTCTTTAAGTTGCTTGAAGACGTTTCACCTCTCATCCGAGAAGCTTCTTCAGTTCTAAGGTCAAATGGCGGAGAGTCCCAGATATAAACCTAGTGGGAGTTTCCCCCCACAGAGGGACAAAAGGACCCCTGATGATCCTCTAATCGCCTGAGCCAAGGTGGGAAACTGGGTGTGGGTCACAATCAGCCAGAGTTTCGGGTGAGTTCATTGTGAAACCTGGCCCCACCTTATCATGCGAATTCCTGAGATCAGATGGCCCAGGATGTGAGTGGGCGTTAAGGCGTCTGGGAAGGGATCTCAAAACTGGATTATAGATGGCAGAGAGTTGGTGTCGTAAGCCCCGCCTCTGTTCAAAGATGGTCGCTCACAGTGGACATAGATGCTTCTTTCACTCCTCTTTCAAACCATCTGTCCTCTCTGTCCAAAATGTGAACATTGGCATCCTCAAAGAGTGACCTTTGACCTTAAGATGCAGATGGACTGCTTCTCGGATGAGAGGTGAAACGTCTTCAAGCAACTTAAAGAAGTCCAGACGCTTTTCTTTGCAAGCTCCTTTGACGAGCTTAAACATACTATAAACATCAAAATGAACTAAAACTCAAAACACTGGGTCATAAGACCAGGATCGTGACACAACCTACACGTCTGTGGGTCATGTGATCAACTACAACCATGCTGGTCAGATGTTGCCGAGCTGATAGACGGACTTTGTCAGTGTGACCTTCCCAGGGATCCACAGGTCTTACACCTTGGTCTGATCCCAGAAGGTACGATTAAAAAAGAGAACATCTACATGTTTAAAATAATGACTGTGGCTGTGAAGAAAGTTATCACAAGAACTGGCTGAAAAGGAGTCGCTGAAAGGGAAATAATGGAGGAGATAAACTGAAGTTTCTATGATGAATCAAACTGGATGCCTTCAAATGGAACTGGTGGAAATGGACACTATATAAAGACCTCGACTTAAATGTTTGAGAACTATGTGTGTTTTATGTCTCGGTCCCATTCCTGTTCATCTTTTATGCTGTCAAAGAGACAAAATAACGAATGGAAAAAATACATAAATAAATAAAGCAGAGAGGATGCCGTTCTCCACAACCCAAATTGGAAGCTGATTCCACAGGAGAGTAGCCTGATAGCTGAAAGCTCTGCTTCCCATCCTACGCTTTGTTTTATGCATGTTTCATCACAGCCTATTTAAGAAAAAGGCACTGAAATTTAGCCAAGGTTCATACGTTGTTTTATATGACATTCATCACCAAATAAATAAAGTGAAAAACACAAGAGCTCGGTGGTACGAGGAGAAGAAAACAGAGAGAATTCTCCTAAACCAGCCTTTCAGCCTCTGACCAGCAAATCAAAGCCAAAGACAGTGCGCGCACTGAGCACGGAGCCCAAGCTCCAGCTCTGGGTTAGCACAGAACAGCCAATATAGAGTGGCAGATTAACTGGGCAGCACGAACAATCAGGGACATTATTCCAAAAAGGCTGAGTGACCACAAATTGGCCATTGAGACAAGTTGTCACAGAAAAACCTGGCAACTTTGAGAAAGCAGACTGAGTCAGTGCTGCCAGCAGCACGATGCAAACTGCAGCCTGCATGAAGAATCAAGGTCTTTAACAAAGTAAAAGTCAGACCGCCACAGTATGACACACTCTCAGAGAGGGGGGAGAAGCAACCATAGCAACAAATGAACTTTTAATGAGCGTGGCCTCCAAATCTCCACCATCACATGTAAGTGTTACGCTTTACCTCACAGAGGGTAATCCTGTGCACGTGACCTGATCTGCTGTTGCCATCACAGTTTATAAAGGTGTAATAGTGCTGTTAGTAGTAGCAACTATACCGTATGCTGTTTTACATGTCCAGAGGCTACATCTGTACTCCACAACAGAGTAGAATACAGAATAGAATTTATTGTCAGTGTACACGTATGAATGCTGCACGCCAACCGTGCAGCACTTTAAAAAACATCATTAGTAAAGACATCGGGAATAAATATAGCAGAATATAATAGAAAATTATTCTCTATCGTAACTTTTTAATGAAATATAATGTCATTAAAAATGCACTACATATATCACGGCACCACAATTCTAATAGCTAGCTTCACAATGAGAGTTCAGTCATTGTGTATTCCACACAGCTTCCTGCATTCGACTGCACATACACGCTGGGTGCATGAATGCATTCACACAGTTTATTAACAGTGTTCTATGTAGTTTAATGTGCCTGCTCGTCTTCCACTCCCAGCATGAACAAAAAGCAAACCTGCTCAGGAACACAGTCAGTTAATAACAAATAAGTTGCTCGCAGCAAAAACACGACTCCAAAGAACAGAATGACAAACAAACCTCACTGACATCACTGACGAAGAAGGCAGCCATGTTTCCCTGGGTATCAGTTTAGCTTGTAGGCTAACATTAACTAATATTTGACAGGTGAAAACCTCAGATTTCCAAACATAAATATAACTACATGTGTTTCTGCATTATCATTATTATCACCACAGAGGTTTTCCACATCATATCATGTGCACATTGATCAAGAGCTCTCCACCATGTTGGATGTGACATAATCACCAGTTGCTACAGGAACGTATTTCCTGACTTGATTGTTCTGCTGTCTGGAGGTTGCTGGCTGCACTGAAAAGCTCGTAGTGAAAGCTCTGGTTGCTGGCTGATTGTCACAGCTGCCTGAAGCTGAGCAGGTAGAACTGAAAGTGCAAAAGTCCATAATGTGATCTTCTATGAGCTTTGCTTTTACTGCACTGGCAGCGTGTTTGAGATGCTATGCTGATGTTGTTTTTACATGCTGGATCAAAATCTGTTAGTGACAGTGTCACTGACATGTAGACACAAACCGGTTCATCTCTGGAGTTGAGGGATCTTTTTAAGATGGACTCATAGGTCAGTATGACAAAAACACTCCTTTAAGAAATGGCTGTGTACAAAGACTGGACTAAAACGAATGAAACAACAGCAAGCGACCAAAGATCAACTGTGAAAGAGCTACAGTGCTAATAAAAATAAATACATAAACGATATTCTTCCTAATAAGTTATGTGAACGTTTGTCTAGCGCTTTAAAGATGGACGACAGGAGAATCTGTAACAAAACGGTCTAAATAATATCCTGGTATAGACTCAGTCAAATCAAATTCAATTTGACAAAACAAATATGATCTTAAGTCAAATAAAATAAATGAGGTATTAAGTAAAACCAAATATTTTGTTGCGATGAAACAAAGTATGCTCCTGTGACAGTGACTGTTCATATTTCCCACACAGCCGTGTCCAAACGTTTGTCATCGGTGCTGAAGTGCGCTGGACTTGAGGCTTGAACCCCGTGTTTTCTGGAAACGTCCACAGCAGCTTCTGCTGTGCGGTGGAATGAAGTCATCAGCAGCCTGCAAAGTGTGCTATTTTATGATGTCTGAACACACGGAGCGAAATACAGCAGGGATTGCGGCTTTTCTCTGCGGATCTTTGCTATTGTTCTGTGTTTTATAGCAGTGCTCGGGCATCGCAGTGCTCCGCTCTGCCAATAAAATGTGAACCCGACAAAGAGAGAGAGAGAGGCAGAGAGGGGAGCGGGGTGGGCTGTACCTCGCAGTGAGGGAGTGCCATCGTGGGAGCGGTTTGCTCCTTCACATCAGACCTCTGCTATCCCTCCAAGCCGGAGGACCGAGGAGGAGCCGCCGTCCTGCGTTGCTCTCTGCGGACTCACGGATAATAGCGCACTACAGCTGAGAAAATGGTTTTGCTGCTGCCGATGGTTACCCTTTACACGCTGAGCGTCTTTAGCGGAGCATCCGCCGCCACTCACTGTAAGTGTTTCACCTCAGTGCGCTCACCTGTCTGCGCCTCTGCTCTGCGGGCGGACAGCTGGCGGCGCGCCTGAATCAGGGGCTGCTCCGACCGGCGGAGTTTTACGCGCGCCTCGTAGCTGAGCCTTCCTGTTGTTGCCGGAGCGGCGTCGTGATTATTGTGCGGCACCGCTGTGCTCGTGTCGGCTCTCCTCACTTCACTTTTTGCTTTCGAGCACATAAACAAGTTGTTGATGTCTGCTGGCTGAGGTTTTGCTTTGAACGGACCGCACGATGAAGGTCATGCGAACAGGTTCGTTTCCTTTGGTTCGAGGCAGATGCGCTGCGGAGTGGCCGAGCTCGTCCTTAGTTGGCGCTTTCATGTGGGATTTTTACGAGTCTCAGTCTCGGGTCGTGTTTTGCTGATGTGTGTTGGGGAACCAGAAGTGCTGACTGGCCACAGATGTGCTGCTCAGACGGCTGCTGGTATTGGTCGACTCCTACGTACAAGCCCCCTCTTACACCCCGCAAAAGCTTTCACTCCAGAAAGAGACTTTTACGCCGTGATTTGACGCCGTTTGTTTTTACCTGCATTACTGCGTCCAGTGATAGTCCTAAAAATCTCGATTGGCTGTCGACCACCTATCCGAGTTTTGTAAAAGCAAAATTAATTGTTTTGATCGCAGGATAAAGGACTTCTGCTGTCCTTCGTTTCTACAGTAAACTGACCGTCGTTGTTCTCATGTTGGATAAAAACAAGCATTTTTTTAAAGGCCTTGAGCATTCATTCTCAGAGTTTGTGATCCAGCTTCTCAGTGGACGGTGGAATCCTCTCAATGACAAAGTGCAAACCAGGAGGTTGAAATATTATCAAGTCCCATAATGTGCAATTCAACAGCATCACAATGTGTGTCCTTCAATATGATCGTTGTGATGTCTCACACCAAGTTCAACAGAAACAGATACAAATCTGTGTTACATGGTAAACGTACAGTAGCTGTGTAACTGCCTTTCATCGGTGGCTTTGCAGTAAATGTAAGATGGTCACTTTTATTTCCTGAAATAAAAATAAGAGTTCATTCTTTATATTTTCATGTGGCAACAATCCAACCTGGCAACATAAGAGGACATATGACTGACCAGCAGTGAACCGCAGGTTAAGGGCCCTGGTGCAGGTTTACTCCTGCATGCCTGTGTCTCATTTATCTACTCACCTGCTTTGGCTCGTGGCCTTTGCATTGGTCGTTCTGTACAGAAGCTGTTGCACACACCAGTGTTTGTTGTAACAGTGAAGTAGCTGGAGCTGTTCTGGTCAGTGAGCACAGTCTGAAGTTATCCAAACTGAAGGTTTGAACTAGTGGAGTTCAAATTCAGCAGAATCCAGACAAAGATTTTGTCTTAAATCACAAACCAGAAATATTCTTTTGAATGTTGCCGACCAAAACAAACCAAAGCACAGCTGCTCGTATAAATCTGTTTATTTAAAACAAACATGCTTCCATGTCCTACACATGAAATGCGATGGCCTGTGGGAGTCCTTAGTGAGCTCAGCTCTGACAGATATGGAACAACATCTATTGTCCAACTGGAAACAGAGGAAACCATCAGGGACCTGCTGAGCATGAACCTTTAGTAATGAGCCTGCTCGGTCCGTGCAGGTATTCCACAGCTCCCACTGATGCCGACCAAAATTATAACTCAGGCACTAAGACGACGGCGTCAGCCTCTCTATCTGACGTCCAGTTGGTTCTTGTTCTCTGTTATTTCATGCCTACAATAATTCATTCTGGCACTAAATATTTCTTTAAGCTATTTGTTTAGAGGCAGATACACCTGTTTACCTGCTGCTGCCATTTACCTGTTTGTTACAAATATGAAAACAAGGCAAATGTTGTGACTCTGCACTGTTCACCTGCTGCTGTTCACTTATTATCCTCACACTTTCTGACTAATTACAGTAAGCTGAGTCATCCACTGGTCTGTTTCTTTGGGTCTTTGTGCTCACAATAACTGCAGCACACAGTATGTGATGCTGTGGGTGGGCGGTGCTTGTTAAGCCCCACAGCAGCACTGTGTCTCATAACTTTCCAGCTTTGCATTTTTTGCAGTTTGGGAAACAAAACGTTCACAAATGTCACAAAAACTGTTTTAAATGTTTAATTCTGCAAGTGAATTTAGTATGCTAGTTTGAACACCAGGTGGGCGGAGCTTCTGTGGTTCCAGTCAGAGCTGCGACCACATCATTATTATTATTATTGAGCTTTAGCCTCACATGCTAACCTCTTAGCTGTTTGAACATGCACACGTTCTATCAGGCAGAATGCAGAGATGAACCCTTTCAATTCAAATGTCAGTTTCTTACACAATAACTTAGATTTGGATCTGTATAATGTGCTTCTGTGTTCCTGATTATTAGAACAAATCCATCAGCTGTTTTTAGCTGCAGCCTAACAAAGTGTGACGTGTCTAACAGAGTCAGTGTAGCTTTTGTTTAAACTGATATGATGATGGTGTGTGTAAAAAGGAGCTTCCTAACCTTTCTCGTCCTTTCTTGTCATGTTGAAAGTGTAAAAAGTGATTTTCAGCAGTGAAAGAACTCAGCACGGGCACGCCGTCGTTTCATGTGCTCGTCTGTCTTTGAGGTTTGTGTCAGGATTTAAGCAGTTTGTGTTAAGGTGGGAACCTGAGCTCAGGCGACAGCTGCATTAGTCACCTGTGACAGTGATGCGTTTTCAAACGTGACCTGCGATCAGGTTTGACACATGTGGCCTGATGAAACGGCGAGCTCCTCCTGGAGGTCAAAGAGCCGCTCTCATATTTACCGCTGGGAAACGAGGAAGCGAACAAAGATGCATCATCGCTGGTTTATCAGGTGACAGAGTTAATGGCAGCCATTTCCTTCTGAGAGGCCCGTGTGTGCGTCCTTTGGCTCCACAAAGACACGGCGATATGCTCGCGTTCGGTTTCATGTTATTGGCTCATTGGTCCAACAGTGCTGGATACAGGCAACAGGACCCATTCACAAATATATGGAAATAACACTTACTTTATTATTATAGTAAAAATCGAGTTTTATTGACTGTAGTGGAAATATGTGCTGACAATAAGAAACCACAGCGTGTTCTCCAGTAGCACTATCAGTGCTATCAGTGTATCATGTAGGGCTCGAGTGCTCTCTTTTAAATGTACCGAGCTCACTGCACAATTCCCCAGCTGGCTTTGTGGGTTTTAATGACCAAGGCTGGTGTGGACCACTCAAAGCACATTTATGCATCAGCTGAGAGAAAGCAGGCTGTATCTGGTGCGGCTCTTTATATGTTCTACTAGTGACCTGGACATTTGGCTGACCGTGCAGATGAACACGGTCCTGCTATTGCACAAGGTTCATTTGTACGAGATCGTCAAAACCAGTGTTTGGTTCATGCCTTGGTTGTTTTTGCTACCAAAAAGAAATGTTCCTGTGATCATGAACAACATATAAACACCAGCATTCTTCTGCATTTCCTGTAAGCAAACTTTCACCAGACTAGGACGCACACATGGGCGTCTTGGAAAGACTGAACCATAATATCATGTTGAAAATGTTTGCAATTTCTATGTATAGGAGCTGAAGTCCACTAACTACTTTCCGACCTGCTACAGCTCAATAAAAACGAACAGGGAGCACACAGCAGTTCAGCGTTGCTTGGTGTTCGTGTTACAGCTGCTGTGGTGCAGAACTCTGTGGTCAGGTGGGGCTGCTGGCTGTTGACGGTCCTGAACTTTAGGCTTAATGCGTAGGAAACCACAACCTTTCAACTCCTTTAAAAAATGCAAAAAAATTGGTGTTAAGAGGTGTCAAAGCAAGAGGTGGTTATATAAGCCTAACTATACAGACATGTGGGCCAATCAGAAGCCTGATGATGTCAGTGTGTGTGTTGTTGAGTGCTGGTGGCCTAATGATATTTAAAATGACAGTATTGTTGTCAGTTGTGTGTTCGATGTTTTGTGGCAGTCATCACAGTCTTGGTTAGCTGTAATCTGGGTTATTTACATGAATTTATTGAATGAATAAAAAATGATGGCAGCAGCTGCACGTGTGCCTGCTGAGAGGGCGAAGACACACTCTGAGGTCGTCTTCATCTGTTAATAATCCTTCCACAGGTTCACGTCCACACATTTTTAGATAGAGCTGCTGACAAAATTATTGGAAAGAATTTATAGTTTTTACTCATCGGGTATCCTGATACTATACTGGGGGAAAAAACCACTATGGGATGGGAAAAACACAGGCCACAAAACTACAAATACAACATTTCCTTTATAATTTCACTAGATCCCTATTGCCAGTCTTGGCAGCCGGGGGTCAGTCCGCCAGGGCCTCCGCTCCTGGCCGCCACCCGGCACACAATGCACCCGACCCCTATGGCGCCTCCTGCAGGTGGTGGGCCTGCAGGAGGATGGGCCCATGTCTCCTCTTCGGGCTGTGCCCGGCCGGGCCCCATGGACTAAGGCCCGGCCACCAGACGCTCGCCCTCGGGCACCCTCCCCGGGCCTGGCTCCAGGGCGGGGCCCCGGTAACCCTATCCCGGGCAGGGTAAACTGTTCCCTCGATGTTCTCTTCATAAGGGTCTTCTGAATCGCTCTTTGTCTGGTCCTTCACCCAGGACCAATTTGCCATGGGAGACCCTACCAGGGGGCAAAAGGCCCCAGACAACAAAGCCCCTGGGATCCCTGGGACACACAAACCCCTCCACCACGATAAGGTAGCGATTCAAGGAGGAGACCCAGGACACGCTGGAGAGATTATATCTCTCGGCTGGCCTGGGAACGCCTTGGTATTCCCCTGGATAAGCTGGAGGAGGTGGCTGGGGAGAGGGAGGTCTGGGCCTCTTTGCTTAGGCTGCTGCCCCCGCGACCAGGCCCCGGATAAAGCGGATGAAGATGGATGGATGGATTTCACTAGATCATTTCATCACAGGGCAAGATCACAATTTCTGAAAAAATAAAGATGTTCTGACGAGTTTGTAAATGTAGTGAAAAAGTTGGAGAGTGCAGCGTGATGACCAGTGTTACGAGTGAGACGGGTGGTAAAAGCAAAAATACCTAAAAAATGGAGACAAAGAACAGAAGTGAGATGTCCGGGTGCACCTATGCTAGTGTTTTTGTTCGCTGTTCATTTATTATTTTGTGATCAAAAACAAACATAACATTTCCCAGATGATATCTCAGTACTGCTTGTTTTGTCCTATCAGCTCTCGAGACAGTTTAATTACTAGAGAACGTAAGAGAGGCAGAGCCGCTCGTACTACAAGTTAATTAATTATCCAAAGAGCTGAGGATTAACTTTCTCTCATCTTTGTGTCTCAGGGCTGTCTGATATTTGTAACTTCAGCATGTTACATGCTTACCAGCACACTTTGCATTGCTAAGTACATGTTATTTTCCAAAAGCACACTTTGGCCGAGCTATTCTTGTAGCGCTGTGGCATAATTCATAATCATTATCTGGTGCAACTTCTTTAATAAGGCCACCCAAGGGCTGGTCACAGGCCAGCGTGAGGCATGATTTGAAGGGATGGAAGGAATTTGCTTTTGGCAGGAAAAAGGCTTTCATTACCCGCTGTTATGACACTCTTCAGTGTGAGTCTGTGGGAGGAATATTGCTATGCTTTAAGTGATCCCCTCGCAACGAGCACAGACCGCTTCGCCAGGCATCCAGTTTTTATAAGATTGAATCAGCAGCGTGGCAAAGCAGCGGACACACATATTTACTTAAGATTTCATGCTTGAAGTTAGCTCGGCGAGCAGATACTTCAAAACTAATTATCTCGCATCTGAAGCACCTGAAACGCGTCGCAGCAGAGATGGCACGCAGCTTCACAGGAGCAGTGATGGGTGTGTGCGACGGAGCCGATGCAGCTGCACATTCACTCACTAATGAATGTGAAGCAGGCACTCGGGGAACACCTACAGCTGTACGCATTCAAGGCCTGATGAATTTATCAAAAGGTAAATGAGGCAGAGCGCTGTGGCGTGACAGCGCCGCCACTTTTCCTCATTTCTAAACATATACTACGGTTCTTCTGCAAGACAAAACAAACTGGGAGGAAGGTGCGCTCTCATCATCAGGGGCCCACCGACTGGATGCTGGGATTGTTGTACGAGTATATATGATCACAAGGATTAGTGCCGTCGCGGGCTCACTTCACAGTGCTTGGGCTCGCTGAGACTCAAAGTTTCTTTGTGAACGCTTCTCAGGACGATTTTGTACTTTTGGTACTTAATAGGGAAAGTCTTATTGTAATCGAAACACTCAAACACCAGCCAGAGAAAGCGAATATCCAGGGGACGCTTCTTCTGCACAAATCTCTACAACAGTCACATGTGTCAAATGATGACGATGAACATCAACAATAAACTGTAAAATGAAACACTGCTGCAAATAAGACAAAGACTGTCTGTGAAGGTTCTCAGTCATCCCGGTCCTCGTAGTCTAAGGAGCTCGGACAGGAAAGCCTCGGCTGATTGTGACCTACACCTGTTTTTACACCCTGGCTCGTGTGATGAGGCAGAGGATCAATAGCAGGTCCAGGACCCTCTTGGGGACACTCCCATAGGGCTTAAATCTGGGACTCTCCACCAGTTGTTCTTAGAACTAAAGAAGCTTCTTGGATGAAACGTCTTCAAGAAACTCAAAGAAGTCCTGACACTTCCCTTCCTGAGCTCCTTTGAAGACAAAAAGGCTGCAGAGAATCCTTTGGACAGAGCAGAGACACTGAAGTCGGTTATTTCATTGACTTCACTAAAATAATGTTGCTGTTTATTCCTAAGGTGTGTCCAAATCACAACAGCTGCTTTATAAGGTGAAGACTGTACAGTAACAGAGACAAACTAGTTTGGAAGGAAAAGCTCAGCCAATGAACGTGCAGCATCATACAAGGTGACCAAAAATAGATGGTACAAAAAATAAGTGTGTCTGTGAGTCGATGAATTTATCAATAAGATATTTACAAAGGTGAAACCCGTGTCACAGCGCTCCCCATCTGTTGGCCTTCAGAGAAAGTCAGGCTACACTCAAATCCTTTTGGGCCGTACTCAGCATCTGCATCAGGACTGGTCCATTATTAGCAAACGCAGCAGATAGTTGTTGTTGTTTACTTCACAATAACAAAGGAGTTTATCAACTAGTGAGATATACTACAGGATAGTTCATACATACTGAAGCCATCGTGTCTCCTCTCACTAACAATATCGATAACTCCCACAGATACCAGCAGGCCAGACTTCAGTCTCTCTGTAAGATCTCTGACACGTCAGAATTAGTCAAAGGCGTGAAATAAAGAGACTTTTTTATCTCGTCTTTGTCACTGAGAAAGAATTTATGAGGAAATGATAGACGATACAGGGAACTTCACACAGGGATGTTTCTTATACATGCATGAAAAGAGGTTGGTGAGCAAAGTTGTTCAATAAAAACTGTTCATTTATAACTAATTTATAACAGCTACATTCACTGATTGTTTTCACTCAGTAAGGCTCGATGTCACATCATAGAAATATCTGTGACAGTAAACGAGCATCAGATCTTATTATTTTTCTTTATATGTCCTGTCAGAGTTGATTCCTCTCACCACAGAATAGACGCTCTCGCTGTGCAGATCGAGAGTAAAGCGCTTTCTGATTGCAGTAAGTATGAAGGAAACATGCTGACACATGATATCAGACTATTTAGAGAAATAATTCTGCCACGTCTCGAGTGGCGATTACGGCGCCAGGAGACATCTTCCCATTTCCAGCCACGCTGGTCACAGAGCGATGCTGCACCAGTCCCTGATCTATAGACTGCAATGAATACGCTGTAAGTTTCCATGTTACTGGCAGAGGGTTTGAAAGGATTATCAACACCCACCCTGCCAATAAAATGTATGCACAAATCATTGGGGACGGTTACAATCATGAAATATGAGAAGAAAAACGCTTACTTTGAACATTCAGACTCCAAAAAAAGTCATGAATTTAAAGGTAAACAGACGCTGCAGAAACTCTTTCTGTTCCAGCTTAGTGTTTTACGGAGCTTTGTTATTGTGTTAAGCTACTGCATGCTATGTTATTGAATATTGATCGTGATGTATGAAAGAAGCCAAGGAAAGAAAACCTGATTCATCTGGACTCAAACTTGCAGTTGCATCTTTGATTCTTTTATGAGCTGCGTTTGCTTTGCCCACCAGATTTTCACTACTTTGCAATAAATGTTGCATCCTTCCCTCTGATCCACAGAAGAAGGCCAGTGCCTTTAAGCACGGCGTGGGTCCATACAGCCTCAGCTCTGACTGCTTAGTGCAAAGTCTGGGTCAATGTAGCTACTTAACTAGAGCTAGTAAATGAAGCTACTTAATCCAGCTCTTTAGAATATATTATTAGGCTACAACCGCCTGCTGCCCAGACTGATTAAGACTGGCTATAGCTATAATTGTGTGTAGAGGGCTGATTATTACTGTGACTGTTTGTTTATAGTGGCTTATAATATGTGCAGTTAATTGACGTGGCTTTGTTGAGTGTTAATTAATTGTTAGTTAATGTTGAGCCCCCGCATCCTCAGGACCTTCTATCACTGTGCCATTGAGAGCATCCTCACTGGATGCATCACCACCTGGTATGGCAACAGCACCGCTTACAACTGCAAAGCTCTCCAGCGAGTAGTGCGGTGCTCTGAACGGATAATTGGAGGTGAGCTTCCCTCCCTCCAAGACATCTACAGGAAGCGGTGCCTGAGGAAAGCGGGGAGGATCATCAAGGACTCCAGTCACCCCAGCCAGAAACTGTTCAGACTGCTTCCATCAGGAAGGAGGTTCTGCAGCATCCGGTCCCGTACCAGCAGACTGAGAGACAGCTTCTTCCACCAGGCCATCAGACTGCTGAACACGTCATAGACACCTCAGCTTCACTACTGGAACTTAACATTATGCACTACATACTGTATATAAATGCCACTGTTTTGCACATATTCAACTCTGTATATTTTATATATTTTATTATTATTATTTTATTTTATTTTTTTACTATTTAATTTGTAAAAATGTGTATACACACACACACACACACACACACACACACACACACACACACACACACACGTAGGAAAATATTTAGTATACACATCCAGAAATGCATACACTATTATATATTGTACATATATTTATTAGTTTCAGGTTGGCCATTCTTGTATGTTGCTCGTTTGTGTTGTTGTGTTTGCACATCTCTGTTGCTTGTGGGGCTCGCACACAAGAATTTCACTCGCATGTGCTGTACCAGTGTGCCTGCACATGTGATGTGACAATAAAAAGTGATTTGATTTAAAGCTTCAGCAGTGCTGAACTCTGCAGTGCAATGGTAACAGAGTGCTGTATTTAAAGTTTAAGTCCTGGGTGGCTAAACAATGACTCCTCTGCTGATTCCTGATAGAAACGCTGAAGTGTGGCTGAGGCACACATATCCTTAGCCTCATATCAAGTATTTGAATACAAGCCAGTGCAGCAAGCCAGAGCAGCTGCAGTCACCACAGCCACAGTGCTACAGTGTTGCAGTTTGTCTGTTGAATGCAGTAACAGTAACACTACGATGAATGTGCTGTGTAGTATCAGCTTTTGTAAACTCCGTAGCATAACAAACACACCATGTACATTTTTGAGCTATGCACTGTGTATTTAGGATGGATGGGTAACGTCTCCCTGTGACGTCACCATCTGGGTATTTTATGAGTGAGGGAAACTACATCGCCCTGCTTCATCTCCTTTGGTACTGTAATCGAGGAAAACTGTGTATAGCGTTCAGTAAGACTCAAAACTCATGATTGAAACTGTAAACTCATCACAAATTAGTTTAGTGAGGTGATCGATGAAGGGAGCTGATCTCCTGTGTTCAACCTGACTCGCTGTATAAACCAGAGGAGTGGCCTACCACAGCTCCACGTCACGTCTACGCCTTACAGAGGACACAAGGGTACGTCCATCTTTTACATAATGTTTGTGGATTTTCTCAGAACATACTAATGTCGTAGTGTTTGTATTCGTCCAGGTGGGTGGGTTAGATGGATTACATTATTTTTAATGTAAGTAAAGTTGATTTATTGAGCACTTTTCATAGACAGGCAGTCACAAAGGTTCAAAGCAACAGAACCAAAATAGGCAACACAAAAGGTTTAATGTTAATAAAACTTGAAATAAAAAATACTCATACATGTGGAGCACTGGAGGAACGCTCTGCAAAGCTTCTATGCAGAAAACGTGATGTTTTGGAAATAACATCATAACTGCTGTCTTTTAACTTTCTGTTGACAGGTGCCATCAGAGCTGTTCATACCAACATTTTATTTACTGCGTCCTTTGTTATTACCAATGTTTTTGGCCTTTGTTCTCTTTTTGTCAACAAGACATTATCCCATTATCAGCTTGTCTATAGCAGATGCTCCCAGAAATCCAATAATCCAACAGAAAAGTATCACGTTTCCTCTTTCACTACATTCCTGAATGGGTGCTGAATAATTAATGTTTGGCAGATGTGATGCATATAATCACTCAAACTGTCGATAACTCATGCCGCAGGCTGCCTTTAAATGCTCGGAGCTCCCTCCAGATTATATCCAGTGTGCGCAGACGTGAATCGCTACAGTAAAACAGTCCATGCTCCTCGATCATTTGCATCGATATGAGCGTGGATCTAATTGTTAGCCAATCTCTGGTGTACACTGGCTGCTGCTGAGCATAGGTCACTGAGCCCCAAAGCCTGTTAGCCTATGCATGCTATCATATGAAGCTTTATCAATGCCACAGAGAGGTCTGAGGCCACTCTGTCACCAGATGCTATCACTGTGTCTTTTCATATTATTGACTCTGAGGTTTCTCTTGGCTTCTGCAGCCTCCTTCTCTGGACCACCTTTGCATTGATTTACAACTTGTTTAAATGTCTTATACATGTGGCATTTTCTTGCCCCATAACATATGATAACATGTACAGTCCAGCCACGTGGGTATACCTGTTTAACCATTAGTTAATGCAAGTATCTGTAAGTTTTTTCCATCTCTCTTCTAGATTTATTTGAGTTTTTCAGGCTTCACTGGTGTCAGAATCTCTTTACACTTCATATGAGAGTTGTAGTCAGCAGCTACAAATTCAAAGTCACCGCCTGGAATCAAACCCAAACCTGTTGTCCAGGAGGGGCAGGCCTTACCTGGCCATGAAGCTGCTTGCCTGTCAATTGTCCTGTTTCTTGTGAGCCTGGGAAAACTCAGCGACTATATATAAAGATGTTTGTAAAACACAAGGGATAAAGTCAAAGGCAGTTTTATTAAAGTACAAAATAACACACAGACAAGGAAAACCAAAGCAAAGATAGGACACAACAAAGAGGAAGCAAAGACTGAGGCCATATATACAAACACAGCGTGATGGCTAATGAGGAAGTAAAGCTAGGCCGAGATACCAGGAGGAACAGGCACCAAAATAAAACAGGAAATGACCGACGCGGAGAATCGGCCTACAACATAAAAGCAAACATGAAAATGAGAAGGAATAGAGTGAGAATACACGAGGTGACACACAGCCTCCCATTAACTAACAACAGCCAGGTGTGCTCGTTCAGCTAGCTGTGGAACGACTTAGACGAGGAACCTGCCTCACACGTACAACTCCTGTAAACATATTCACTGTTTACTCAGACCACAGACTGTTCTGTAAGGAGATGAGGCAACGAGGAATTCCCCCGTTGTTGACGTCAGCCAGATCAACGAGTATCGAAACAGCAGGAAACCGATATTTTTTTAGCAGTCTGAATAATTCGCTAACATCATAACTGGAAACGTATGGACATATTTATCATGAGTGTCTAGCGTTATGACAGGATATAATTCACAGAAAAAAGAGGAAAAACGCAGTAGATCAGTTTTAAATTGCCATGTCACAGCTTTAATTGAAATAGGTTTGGCAGCACATGACTCACAGCAGCACTAAACCCTGTGAAGCCATCACAGGGAAGAAACAACGCTGTCGTCATTGTGTTTGTGTGTCTGTCCAGTTACTTCTGAATCCTTAAACTTTCAGTTTAAACGCGTTTTCACTTTCTACACGAATGTAAAGCTGATTTACTAAAGCTAAAAATATTTATCTTAACATGCTTTCCTTTGTTCTTAAAGCTTATCAGCCACCCATCCTCCTCTGCTTATCCTTATCAGGGTCATGGGAGCTTATCCCAGCTATCGTAAGGAAAGAGGCGGGGAACATCCTGCACAGGCCTGATGCAGGCCTAACGCAGAGAGACCGACAGCCATTCCCACTCACATCCACACCTGTGGGCAATTTAGAATCACCAGTAAGTGCTTGTCCTGGGAGCAAAGGCAGCTTTGACAGAACCACAGTCGCTCTGGTCTGTGTGTCTAAGCTCGGAGTAGGAAGTTCTTGTTGTGGGAAAAGGCGAGTGGCCTACATGTGGATGCTACGGTGGAAGTGGAGTTTTCAGTGAGAGTGTAAATACACCGTCATGAGTGGAAGGCTGTGTTGGATGTGCATTGCATCCAGAGGAGTATGTAATGTGATTATAACAGCGGGCTGGGATTTGGCTGCATATTTTAAAGTAATTGCTGAATTTACTCCAGCAGTGTCAGGAGTGGAGACTCGTCAATAATCCATTTGTGGCGTGCAAACTTTGTTCTTTCTTCTTGAAAGAATAAATCAAAATAATCACTCCGAGAACAAGAGTAGAAGACAACTTTGATAAATAGCTTAACTCAGTTTATACAGTTTCTTTCAGAGCGATGCAGATGAAAACAGTGTTTGTGGACCGTCTGAGGAAGCCTTTTAATAAAACGTAGGCTGTGGTAACTTGTCCAATGTGTTTAGACACTGATCTGTTTCGCCACATTGTTGCATTTCTAGCTTTGTGTAAGGTTACTTTGTGCTGGGGCTACACGAAACCAAAGAGTATATATTTGTATGAATTTTACAGACGAGTGATCGTCTGTGGTTTGATTTCATCTTTATGGTGACTGCATTGTTCCTGCAGGTCATATTTGCAACATGTAGCGATCGTGTTACTTGAGTAATAATGAACTGTGCACAACAAACTGGCCAGTGTGAATGTCCCTGTCACTTGTGTGTTTCGATGAGAGAAGAGGCTGCACACCAGCGTGGTGTCAGTGGAGCTGATGCTCAAGTAAGAAGAAGAAATCCTACAGAGGGACAAACAGGCCAGTTTGCAGCTTTCTGATTCTTAGCATGGACACAAACAAACTGGTACACTGACTGGTTACCAGACCAGCTTATGTATCTGAGCTGGTCTACAGCAGAAGTTCACAGTTTACAGTGTAATTCAGTCAATGCTTCATGACGTTTGAAATTAATTAAACTATTGTCATTAATTAATACGTGCGAGTCACATGATTGGGGGTGTGCAAGCCCCTCCCACATGCTCTTTATTGCTAATAATGGAGAATATTACAGTACATCAAAGCTGCTTCACTGGTGCAGCTGTATGTGAAAAATTAATGTCGCGCATGAAATTAAAACCACTACACCACTCAGCACTATAAGTTCCTAATTAGCCTCCTTTTTAAGAAACTGGGCAGGATAATACAGTTGCCTTTTACTTTACAGACAAACTCACTCAGCGGCTCCAGCTGCTCGTTCTTGTTCTGCTCTACACTAAGATCGCCGTGGCAGTGCATGAATTAGACTTCAGAGAAGAAGAAACTGTGTCCAGCTATAATCCAAGACAATGAAAAACTGTGTGTATGACCTCAGGATGAAGCAGACTATTTCAAGAAGCAGCCGATATAAAGGATTGCTGAAATAGCGCGTTGCTTCCACAATAACAAGAGGATTATTCAATTGTGAAATGATTGTGGATAACACGATTGTCTCAGATGGACAAAAAAATCGAATGAAATAAAAAGAAAAAGCACCGAAGAACCGACAGTTTGGGTCATCACACAATTAAACTCACATCCACATCCTAAATGGAATGACTAAATAACTACACACAGTCATTCACTCACAGGGGTCTCAGATGACCCCCTGTGAGTAAGCACTTGGTGACAGTGGGAAGGAAAACCTCTCTTTTAACAGGAAGACAGCCCCAGAGAGCAGGCTGGGGGAGGAGCAGCAGTGTGCTGCGGGGGTTGGGGGTGAGGACAGGAAGATGGGACATTTGTTATATTTGTTATGAACACCAGTCAGTAAACACATGTTCATATATTACAAAGTAAAATCTGAAGCCTGGTGTTGAGTGTGTCCCAGTCTGATCCTGGCCGTGAGAAACGCAGCTTCTTATTTAAGCTGTGTTATCAAAGTTGTGCAGCAGATATTTGACCTGACACCTTCTGCCGTCTCTGAAGACTTCAATAACATGTCGTGCACGATGTTCCTTTAAGCTGTGTAAGTAATTGGGCAGCTGTTGGGTTTAATCACATGGATTTGGTGCACCAAGTAAAATGGATCAGACCAGATTGAAATGTGTGCTCCACTTTGCTCTGCCCTTCCCCTGTCTTTATTACATTTTCTATTTTTAGGAAATCCCTTTGGCTTTTTTTCTTATTCAGCTCTTTGAGTTCCTTTTACAGATATTGTCCATATTATTTATAGGTGGTGAGCTATGTTTGTCGTCATCCTCAGGTGTAGTGATGCCTCCACATCAGTTTGAATTCTCCAACATCTGGTATCATCAGTTTGTTATGATGAGACTGTGTCCTCTTTGTACTGAGGAAAGGGCAGCAGTTACTCTCAAACACTGACTCTGTGCTGTGATCTTTAAAGTGAATCTGCTGCAAACATCGTCTTGAATTAAAAAGATTTCTGCAAAGCTAATAACAGATTGTAATTTCATATGACCCAGGTATCGATCCAGAGATGAACAAGAGGAGATTATGGCTGTAAATCAGCACGTGCTTACAGGGATTTAGTGGCTGAGATTCATGTATTGTTTTTATGAAGGACTACATGATATGTGGTTATTAAAGGATACATCTCTATATTTATTTATATTTTAGTCTTATCATTATGTCACATAAAGCCCACCCTTACTACTTCTGATGCTGTACATTTGGGGCGATCGTGGCTCGAGAGTTGGGAGTTCGCCTTGTAATCGGAAGGTTGCCGGTTCGAGCCCTGGCTCGGACAGTCTCGGTCATTCTGTCCTTGGGCAAGACACTTCACCCGTGTTTGTCTACTGGTGGTGGTCAGAGGGCCCGGTGGCGCCAGTGTCCGGCAGCCTCGCCTCTGTCAGTGCGCCCCAGGGTGGCTGTGGCTACATGTAGCTGCCATCACCAGTGTGTGGATGGATGTGTAAAGCGCTTTGGGGTCATAGGGACTAAGTAAAGCACTTTACAAATACAGGCCATTTACCATTTAAATATTCAAAAGCTTGTAAACTCTTACCTGCAGACAGTATCTACATGTGTGAAATATTAGTAGAATAAAACTAAGCCGAGTCCTTTCACCGGCTCTGTCGCCATATTTAAATCATATTTCTAAAGAGAACATTTTCTCAATGCAAAAACAGAAAAAGGATCTCTCAGTAGGGGAGAGCGGGGTAAGTTGTCACACGGGTAAGTTGTCACACTGTTCATAACTCCAACACTAGAGGCTCTATCTCAAAAATGAAATAGCCACTTTGTGTGACTTCTTCTTCTATAGTCAACCTCCTGTTCACATGTGGTCAAGACTGCTCTAATCTGAGGTGAGCACATCTTTTTTTTATTTTTTTGACCTAAAAGGAAAAATAAATCACTTTAAATTTTCTTCAGTACAACTTTGTTAGGTATAGATGTTACAGATTATTATTTTACACAAAATAGAGGAGACATTAACGTGTCTTTTGATACTTCAGCTGATGTGCTATGTTGAGCTAACCCTGACATTTAGCCAAAATTAGCATAAATGTCAGTTTGGGGCAAGTTGTCTCCTTAACTTTGGGGCAAGTCGTCACATGTGACAACTTGCCCCAGTACAAATAAATGCTCCAAAAAATTGTGATATTGTAATTCATTTGTATTTGTAATAAGGTTTTTGAAGAAAGGAAGGAGAGGCAGGAATTAAGGAAGGAAGGAAGAAAGTAAGATGGTTCGAAATTATCAACGAAAGACAGAGCGTGGCAGAACACCACCTGACATTATGTTAAAGGCAGTCAGGCAGGTAAAGATGCAGAACAAATCAATCACAAGTACAGCAAAGGATTTTGACATAAATTACCGCACTGCAATTACTGACAGCGGACTACCAACTCCAGAGGACATCCAGCCATATCCAAAAGCTGGCCGCCGAAAACCATCCAGCAAAGGAAGAAAACGACGCAAATCAGCAATTCTAACCGACACGCCAGTGAAGCAGCAACTAGAAAAAGAAAAGAATAAGGCTGAATCTAGCAAAAAGCTGTTTCAAAAGAGAGGGACGCGAGGGGGGAAAACATCTGGACCTATGAAGAATAACGCAGCTAAAAGAAGAAAAATAATTCAAGAGTCATCATCAGACGATGAAGAGTGCTTCTGCCTTGTCTGTGTGGAGCCATTTTCAAACAGTCGTCCAAAAGAGACCTGGGTAAAATGCGTAAAATGCAACAAATGGGCCCATGATGCTTGCACCTCAGGCCAGGCAATTTATGTGTGCCAGAATTGTGACTATGAAGTTGAGTCTGATTAATCAAATCAAATCAAATCAAATCACTTTTATTGTCACATCACATGTGCAGGCACACTGGCACAGCACATGCGAGTGAAATTCTTGTGTGCGAGCCCCACAAGCAACAGAGATGTGCAAACACAACAACACAAACGAGCAAAATACAAGAATGGCCAACCTGAAACTAATAAATATATGTACAATATATAATAGTGTATGCATTTCTGGATGTGTATACTAAATATTTTCCTACGTGTGTGTGTGTGTGTGTGTGTGTGTGTGTGTGTGTATATACACATTTTTACAAATTAAATAGTAAAAAAATAAAATAAAATAATAATAATAATAATAATAATAATAAAATATATAAAATATACAGAGTTGAATATGTGCAAAACAAGTGGCATTTATATACAGTGTGGAGTGCATAATGTTGAATCAGAAATAAGGCATCTGTTTTGTTCAGAGGATAAACATGTTAAGTAAAGCAAGTTATTTGCAGCATTCCATTCATGGATGATGGATTTATGTGCAAGCCAGAGAACATTTGAGTTTAAAGTTCAAACTAAAGTTTTCTTTCTACTTAATGTTTTGATTAAAATGTGTATTGGATTGAAATAATTGTTTTTTTCCAAATTCTCTTGGCATAATTGTTCAAATTTCCAGTTTTGGTTTGAATTTAACAATTAAAATCAATAATCATAATTAAGTATTTGTGTTCATATTTTAAGATAATCTAGTGTGACAACTTACCTGCCGATGGGGCAAATTGTCACAAGTGCACATTCTCCTTTCAACAGTCTACAACTCCGTAATGAGATAAGATATGAAAATGTAATCAATACATCATATGTGCCTGAGACTTCCGTCTTTCATTTGGTGAAACATTTATTACGTTGTGATGTATGGTGCTCAGTAAAAGTTAGTCAGTGTGAAGAGTGTGACAACTTACCCCGCTCTCCCCTAATAATCAGTAATATAATCAGTAATATAATCACTAATAAAATACGCTGTACAGACTGAACTAAAGCACAAAACAGTCTTTGCTCTGTCTTCTTACATCAATATGAGGCGAGACAAAAACTGCTCTGGTGTCTCTGTGGTGTGTCTTCATGTTTATGAGGTTTTGTGCACGTTTGTATTTTTTATTACATATTTTATATGAATTAATGTGTAAGATAGTGCTACTAAAGCCTCAAACTAAATATGGTGGACAGCAGCATCAGCAAACAGTCAAATTTGAAGATGAATTAACATTTCAGGTATCTAACAGTGATTCTTGAGATAAGAGACAAAACATGTCCGGCGGATAAAACCCAATTTTGTGGTTAAAAATATGCATACAAGTGTTAACCAACTGCCTAAAAGACAAACTGTGATTTTGCATTTTTTATACATGTATATTTATTTGAAATGGTACAACACATCACCAGTACCTTAAAAATCCACTGTCCACAAGCAGGTGTGATGATATTAAAATACAGAAAAAAATTAAGAGTAATGTAAAATTAAACATCATGGCTCTCGTCACTGAGTATTTAAGTAAATACCTTTTATAATATCAAAATATGACATTGAAATTTTATTTTTACACATTTTTTAAGTGATTAAAATCGTGTCCAGAGTTTTTGTCAACACCGTCAGATTTTTTTAAAAGTACAAAAAAATCAGGAATTATTGTGGGCAGCTTACACTCTGAGGACCCCTTTACCACTTCCTGTTTGATGCACATGCCATGAGGTCACTGCTGTGATAATTGTTTTATTTCATTTATTTCTTTCTGATAAACTCTGTGTCACAGCATAGTGCGTCAACACTGTAAAAACAGCTTCATTCAGGAGGCTTGTAGAGGCGTAAGCAGCTGATGAAAAACAAGATGGCTTCTGTCAGATGTCAACACCATCAACACCATTTTGTCTGACGGTGTGGACCCTTTTTCTAATGGTGTTGACAAATGTCACAAAAGTGTCCTGTTCACCATTTATATTAAGTTATTTTTACTAATATTTCAGTCATATTGCTTCTTGTGTATTTTACTGATATTTCTGCTTCACAGATGTGTCAAATATCAAATTTGTCTTATCTTGAATCTCATTGTTTATGTTTACATTATTAATCCTGTAGGAACATGCTTAGTCCTCTGCATTTGACCCATTCACTCAGTGATGCAGTGGGCAGCTACCAATCCAGCATAGCCTCTGTTCGTTGGATTTGAACGCCCAACCTTCCGATCATGTGGCATCTGCTGAGCTAGCTGTGCCTGAGAGCTGATGTATGAATCCTGCTTCCGGGCCCAAACTACTATGTGTTTATTAAGCCTGTTAAAATGTTTTAATGCTTTTTATCTTGTTCTATTACATCTGAACAAGCCCCTAAAAACAGTCAGTGATCACTGTCAGCCTAACCATCAGGAACCCTCATGTTAACCTTTATCAAGTGGAAAAAAGTTAGCATTCATCCTCCAGCTTCACTGTGTTTATGTTATGCTAACATAGCTGTGTCGCTAGCAACCAATTAGCACATCACTATATACCAGCTAGCCCAACTTCAGTAACCCTACAAACATCACTGTTGGAAGTGATAGCAGAGCTGGCGTATCATGTTCAGGTGGAAACAATCTAACTTTAACTCTGTTAAATTTCATATATTCTGTTTTCATGGATGCCTGGATGTTACACCTGGTAGAGCCACACTGATCATTTAATTAAAGATGAAAGAATTTAGACAGTTTGTGACTCTCAGTGATGCTGCAGAGCTCCTGTGACTTTGGGATCTGCAGCCGAGTTTGGACCTGGAAACGGCTAATGACATCAGACATAAAGACCGGATAGCATCTCTATTGCTTGATGCATAATTGTGTTGTGAATATTCATCCTTAATCTGTATAAATGCACATGCTTCAGAAAAATTATAGTAATTACAAAATGGTACATTTCAGGCTAGAATAGCAAAGGGGAAGCTGTCAGAGGAACGAAAGAGAAGGAACAGGGAGGATCAAAAAAGAAGGAGAGAAAACATTAACAGTCAGCCTGAGTTGAAGAAAGAGTTTCTCATAAAGGGAAAGATGGAGAAAGAGAATGAAAGAGGGAAAAATAAAGAACACCAGTGATCTGAAAGGAAGAGAAAAAAGTCAGAAGAGAAGGTTTTGGAAACAAGCACAGAGACAAAAGGAGAGAAAGTCCAGCAGCGTCTAAACACAACCACAGAGAACTTTAGGAATCAGGAGCAGGCGGCTGCTTGGTGAACGATTAAGATGCAGAACTTGACGTGTGCAAAAACAGAATTGTTATGATGCGTCTTGTGATATTACAAAGGTTGTTAAGGTTTAATGGTCATTTTGAAAGAAATAATATCTTGTTTTCTACTCGTGTGTCACCACCGTCAGCACCTTGTCAACTCCATAATATGGAGTTTTTTTTATTTTTCTCTTTTGGAGAACCATACAGTTTCCTCTCTCATGATCTTCCAATAAAAATACTTAATTTTCTCAATAAATGCTGCCAAATATGATTGTTTCTTATAGAGATTAAATACAAGCTTCTGAAAATATGTATGACTGTAACTCTAATAACAAAATCTTACTTTTAAATGTGGTATAAACATCTGTGCATAAACAGTAGAACAGCAAAGCTGCTAATAGTCAAAAAAGCTGAAACAACTTCATTTAAAATATATATTTTTGCATTTCTTTGTGTCTGACGGTGTTGACAAAAACCTTGCAATTCTCCAGCAAAAACATAATTTATTAAAAAATGTTACACCTGGAGACCAAAACATGGTGCGACAGCCACAACTTTGTGTAACAATTATATGTAAATGTGTTTTGGAAAATGAAAACCTGTTTTGTCCCTAATCTCAGGAATCACTGATAAAAATGTGCTTTTAATTTAAACGTCAGTAGCTTTAATGTTCTGTTTGCTGAGTGAAATAATGGCAGTAGATGGAAATAGCTATAAATTCTCTTCACATTGGAGGTGATTGAACAGTTGGTTGGATTAAAAACTCCCCCCAGCTTCTTTGCAGCAAAGGTTTTACTGGTGACCCAGTTCATTGTGCCTGCCAGTGTCCAGCTTGCATCTTGCGTCCTGCAGCAATGTAGTGGAAAGTCTGCTCAATGGTGGACCTGTGCACCTGTGAGCAGAGCCTCCGTGCTGCCCGTTAGGCCGGCCTTTGGTGGGATTTTGGAAGTGTACCACTTTTTCTAGCTGTCGACAGCACAGACTTGGTCATCCATGACAGCTTCTCCTCATTTTCTTCATCACCATCTATCTTCAGGTCCCTGAGGAATTTTTAGAGGGGGACCATCTTCCTGATGTATTCCCAGATGCTCCATGTTCCATCCCAGATTGTTCCCCTGGCTAATCCTCGCCCTCCTCTTTGCTCAAAGGGCCTCGAGATGTTGGCTGGAGACCTCCATGCAGTGTGAGGAACTTTCTGTCTTGACATCAGTGGCATCTTGTAACCGTTCGGCCACGCTCACAGTCCGAGTGACATCCTAATGTCATCCATGAAAAGCAGGTGGATGATGGTCCCTCCACTCCTAAATCTACATCTGTACCCACACGCAGTGATGAGCTGGTGTCGGGGGTGGAGGCCAGTGTAACACTGTTCATTTTGTTGACCAATCATTTCCATCATAGTTTTCATCAGCGGCCTTCTTACTCTGACAAAAACAAACTAATGCACGAGGACAGAAACTATGATGACATGCTCTGACTCTTTCATTAATGAACAACAACGAGATGAAATTATTATTTCCATCCAATCAGACCAATTACAGTGTGGCCGATTCGTCAGCTCGTTGTGCAGTAAGGTTAGACAATCTGCCTCTGGGAAACGCACAACTGGCTCTTCTGCTCAGTGTTTCTAATGCGTGAAAATGTCAGAGCTTGGAAGGAAGAGCAGACATGTGGACACATTTTGTATTTGATGTTTTTTAACCATAAAAAACCTGAAAGACTGTTACACTTAAATTTGAGTTAACCAAATAAAATGTAGATTTAATGATAAACTAGAACAATCTAGATATAAAACTAAATGATGTGACTAAATCAAACTCTGTCACTGAACAACAGCACAGAGAGTCACCTTGGTATGTTTTGATGATGACCTCCAGTGTTTTCTTCCACAGTCCCGTGGAGCTCCTGATGAATGTTCTTAGACCACTATTAGTCCTGCACAGTGCCAAGCTTTCCCACATACGTGTGTGTGGCCCGGAGCCACAGTCTGTCCAGGCAGGGCCAAGCTTAGTCTGGTTCCCAGATGTTCTTCCAGCATTGCTTAAATCCAGCTGTGGGCGGGTCTGCCCTTCTGTTTCATTTCCATGTCTACAGCCTGAGCTGCGAGCCTCAGTTATCTTGTTTGACCTCTTTCATGATGATGTCTCTCATGAGTGCTTTCTACACCTCAGTTAACCCTGCTAACATCCATGTGGGCTCCCCTCATTTTGGCTTCCAGCTTTCTTCTCCACAGGGGGGCTTCCTCTGCATGCATCCTTGGTCCTATATGGTTTCATAGCATCTATGAGTTCAATGGTTTCAGTGATAGTGGCAGTGGGAATAGTGGGTAGAACACTGCTTACATCTGAAAGCATCTGCTCAGAGTCGTGCTCCTGGCTGGGTGGCTACCTCGAGTTTGGCCACACACATTTCTTTCACCCCAGTAGAAACATCTGTCATTTCAGGAGGCGGGGCATCATCTAGTTCATTTACACTGCTCTGTTACACCAGTGCTGGACCATTGTGTTCATACTGCTTACTGTTACACACTGTAGCCTCTGGGTCTCCAGCTGTAATAGTAGCTGTCTGCTGTTGATGTTATTTTAATGGGCTACCAGGTACTTATGGGTCAGTCTAAATGTTGGCTTTCTGCTCATCCATGGCTTCAACATGTGTTGCATATGACCGCTCTGATTGGGTTGGCAGGCCTCGTAGCATTCCATCAATCCCATATTGTCGGTCTTTATGCATGTGTGGCTGGTTGCAGTAGGCCTCTTCTCATCAATATGTGCTGATCGGTGAACAAATACACACCTGAATCATCAAAATGCAGTCTTTAAATAACGATTTCATTTACAGTTTGAGACCAGATTGAGGCAGGCCTCCTCACAGGCTCACGTTCTGGGTGTGGATCACTCTGTGGTCACTTCTTTGTGAATGAGGCAGAAACGCTGCTGTTTGAACGCGTGCCATAAACAGGAGATTATGGAGGTGATTCATTAGCTTAGCTTTCCAGTTAAGGTGACATTGAACGTGTTTCTCCATTAATGCACTAAATATGTATCGTCATGATTCAGTATTATTATTATTGATGTTATCATTATGATTTGACTCATGTTAAATACACAAATGTGCATGCACACAGCTCTGCACTCTAAAAACAATGAGTTCTGAGAGCAGCAATACTGAAACAGACTGAGTCACCAGAACAGAATAGAATAGAAGAGAATAGAGGAGAACAGAATAGAACAGAACAGAATAGACCAGAATAGAATAGAAGAGAATAGAACAGAATAGAATACAACAGAATAGAACAGAATAGAATACAACAGAATAGAATAGACCAGAATAGAATAGAATAGAACAGAATAGAATACAACAGAATAGAATACAACAGAACAGAATAGAATAGAGGAGAATAGAAGAGAATAGAATAGAACAGAATAGAACAGAATAGAATAGAACAGAATAGAATACAACAGAAGAGAATAGAAGAGAATAGAATAGAACAGAATAGAATACAATAGAATAGAATAGAACAGAATAGAATACAACAGAACAGAATAGAAGAGAAGAGAATAGAAGAGAATAAAATAGAACAGAATAGTATACAACAGAATAGAAGAGAATAGAATAGAACAGAATAGAATACAACAGAAGAGAATAGAATAGAACAGAATAGAATAGAACAGAATAGAATAGAAGAGAATAGAATAGAACAAAATAGAATAGAACAGAATACAACAGAATACAACAGAACAGAATAGAATAGAACAGAATAAAACAGAATAGAATAGAACAGAATAGAATAAAACAGAACAGAATAGAACAGAACAGAATAGAAGAGAATAGAATAGAATAGAATACAACAGAACAGAATAGAAGAGAATAGAATAGAACAGAATAGAACAGAACCGAATAGAACAGAATAGAATAGAACAGAACAGAACAGAATAGAACAGAATGGAACAGAACAGAATAGAATAGAGGAGAATAGAAGAGAATAGAACAGAACAGAATAGAACAGAATAGAATAGAACAGAATAGAATACAACAGAAAAGAACAGAATAGAATACAACAGAACAGAATAGAATACAACAGAACAGAAGAGAAGAGAATAGAATAGAACAGAATAAAACAGAATAGAATAGAACAGAATAGAATAAAACAGAACAGAATAGAACAGAATAGAATAGAATACAACAGAACAGAATAGAAGAGAATAGAATAGAACAGAATAGAACAGAACCGAATAGAACAGAATAGAACAGAATAGAATAGAACAGAACAGAACAGAATAGAACAGAATAGAACAGAACAGAATAGAATAGAGGAGAATAGAGAAGAAAATAGAACAGAACAGAATAGAACAGAATAGAATAGAACAGAATAGAATACAACAGAAAAGAACAGAATAGAATACAATAGAACAGAAGAGAATAGAAGAGAATAGAATAGAACAGAATAGAATACAACAGAATAGAACAGAATAGAATACAACAGAACAGAATAGAAGAGAAGAGAATAGAAGAGAATAAAATAGAACAGAATAGAATACAACAGAATAGAAGAGAATAGAATACAACAGAATAGAATACAACAGAAGAGAATAGAATAGAACAGAATAGAATAGAACAAAATAGAATAGAACAGAATACAACAGAATACAACAGAACAGAATAGAATAGAACAGAATAAAACAGAATAGAATAGAACAGAATAGAACAGAATAGAATAAAACAGAACAGAACCGAATAGAACAGAATAAAACAGAATAGAATAGAACAGAATAGAACAGAATAGAATAAAACAGAACAGAACCGAATAGAACAGAATAGAATAGAATACAACAGAACAGAATAGAAGAGAATAGAATAGAACAGAATAGAACAGAACCGAATAGAACCGAATAGAATACAACAGAATAGAATAGAACAGAATAGAATACAACAGAACAGAATAGAAGAGAAGAGAATAGAAGAGAATAAAATAGAACAGAATAGAATACAACAGAATAGAATACAACAGAATAGAAGAGAATAGAATAGAACAGAATAGAATACAACAGAATAGAATACAACAGAAGAGAATAGAATAGAATACAATAGAATAGAACAGAATAGAATAGAACAGAATACAACAGAATACAACAGAATACAACAGAACAGAATAGAATAGAACAGAATAAAACAGAATAGAATAGAACAGAATAGAATAGAACAGAATAGAATAAAACAGAACAGAATAGAAGCGAATAGAATAGAACAGAATAGAATACAACAGAATAGAACAGAATAGAATACAACAGAACAGAATAGAATAGAAGAGAATAGAATAGAACAGAATAGAATACAACAGAATAGAACAGAATAGAATACAACAGAACAGAATAGAATACAACAGAATAGAATAGAATACAACAGAATAGAATACAACAGAAGAGAATAGAAGAGAATAGAAGAGAAGAGAAGAGAATAGAACAGAATAGAATAGAACAAAATAGAATAGAACAGAATAGAATAGAATACAACAGAACAGAATAGAATAGAAGAGAACAGAATAGAATAGAACAGAATAGAATACAACAGAACAGAATAGAATAGAACAGAATAGAATAAAACAGAACAGAATAGAAGAGAATAGAATAGAACAGAATAGAATACAACAGAATAGAACAGAATAGAATACAACAGAACAGAATAGAAGAGAATAGAAGAGAATAGAATAGAACAGAATAGAATACAACAGAATAGAACAGAATAGAATACAACAGAACAGAATAGAATAGAACAGAACAGAATAAAATAGAACAGAATAGAACAGAATAGAATAGAATACAACAGAACAGAATAGAAGAGAATAGAATAGAACAGAATAGAACAGAACAGAATAGAAGAGAATAGAAGAGAATAGAACAGAATAGAATAGAACAGAAGAGAATAGAAGAGAACAGAACAGAATAGAACAGAACAGAACAGAACAGAACAGAATAGAATAGAATGCTTTATTGTCACTATGCACATGTGCAATGATATACAGTAGTATAGGTCTCAAGAAAAAAAGTAAAAACAGCTGATAAATTGTTCTACTTATCTGCTTGTGGTCACTAGTTACAGCAGCCAGCATCATTCATCCCTGTATGGAGCTGTGCTCCTGTTTTTTTTTTCTTTATACTACAACCATGAAATGAACTCCCTGTTTAGAGTTTGGGATTCCTGGTTCGCAGCGTGTGGATCGTAGCAGGCGTGGGCAAGTCATTTCCCCACGGGGCCACATGAGAAACTGGGTCCGTCGTGGTGGTTCGCACCAATAAGTTGAATCAGTTTTGCTGCATAGTAATTTGATCAGTTTTATACTGCTACAGGCAGTAAAAATATGAAATGCAACCTTTGTCACTGTTTAATCAACATTGCCATTGTGCGTCATGTCCCCTGCTGTCTGAGCGTGCAGTTGCCTCTCCCTTTCATGGAGTGCATTGCTGCCATCTCTGCTGTGATGTCAAACTCTTTTTGTTAACCTATGATAAGCAACTGAGCCATGGTGTGGGCAGCTCTCGCCCAGAGTGAGGAGAAAAAGTCCAAATCATTTGTTTTTCAGCTGAAGCTCCATCGATCCATCTTTTTATGGTTCGTCTGCAAAGGGGAAGATTCTCAAAGGCTTCTGTTGTCTCAGGGCGTGTCAGCAGAGCAGAGTCCACCAAACACTCTTTGGTAAACTCCCCCTGAGAATTTTGTTTGGCAATCACAAAGCTGGTCTCAAGTGCTCCATCTCTGGCTGTGTAAATCTTTATAAAAACTCTGCTTTTCCTTTTAAAGCTTTGCTTGCAAATCTTCAAATGTCCATTCGTGCTCAGCACCAGTGCATTGCTGTATTTCTCTGGTGATTCAAATTATAATCCTTAAACGCAGCGATCGGCTCTCAGCACACAGCTTTGCCTCTGACGGTCAGGAAATACTTACAAGTTCACATCAAGAAATACTTTTTTTTTCAGGTGCAGCACAACATAACATTGGTTCCACCACATTTCCAGTGAAGCTGCTTTCACTTGTATATATGTACATGCATACATTTAACAACAAAGGAAATGGTACCTTCAAAATAAAAGAAATAACGTTGTATTGTGATTTCCCTCAAAATCTCAATAAACAATGAGCTCGTGTTTGACACACAGTGTTTCTAAGACTGTTTGGTTGATATACTTGTGTTTGAATTTCCCACCGACCCCACGTAGGCCAGTCAGGGGCAAGGAAGGATCGAGGGGTTGTAAATGCCCAGGACGGGATTATCAGGTTGACACTGTGGCAGTCTGACATGGAAAGAAGAAAAATAAAATGATATAAATGAAAAAGAAAGGAAATAGTTTCCAGATGTGTATAATAATAATGATATGAATGTTTATTGTAGTAAAAATCACAGGGCTTGGACCACAGGCTGAAGCTCAATCATAGAAATGGACAAAAACTCTTTAGATTGTTGGTGAAACATGATTTACTGTACAGACAAAGTAACCATGTTTGAACAGGGATATGAATGAAAAAGACTATTAAGTCTTCTCTATAACTTAAATACAATTCAAAATAATTTGGTTTTCTATTAAAATATCTTTGGGTGAAATGAAGACCTTTCAGATATGAAGAAATGCAAACTTTGGCTGTAATTCCACTAATAAACCAGTTTTGTTTGTGGTGATGTCCTGAGCTGTGGAAAGAATAAAACAGACATCGGTGGAGGCCTTCTGCTGGATGGTGTCACTGAGAAAAGCTGCTTAAATAAATATGCACTGCTTAACACACTGAGGATTTAAGTGACTCGGAGGCAGAGTTGGGGTATCATAGTGAGGCTGAAGCAGGGGAAGTGTGTGGGCTCCACAGGGCCCTGCTTTAGCTTTAGCGTGGCACCACACTGGAGCTCCAGCTCCGCCTGGATGTTTACAGGTGCTTTTTACAGATCAGCGGCAGGTGGATTACTGAGCAGTTTGCACTGTTGAGGCTCCTCCTTCACTTTCCTCATGCAGCTTGAAAAATTCATTGAGCATTTTTTGACTTAGCCATCGCACCTCAGTATGATAGGACCCAGAGGGCGAGTGGGGATCTAAACCAGTGGCCTTGAGGAAGCTAACCGAGTGTTGGCCGGCTCATTAAATGTTCAATATTCAGGGATTTACTGCATAGTGTTTCCTGGTTTATGATGCAGTGATTGGACGTCTCTCTCTGCATCTTTTCATCGTGCATCACACCCACTCTGTCTGTTGTTAGTATCATAAGTTTGTCCAAAGGCAGTTTCATGTCTTTTGTACATTTCAAAGATCTATTTTCCTGTGCTCCTTCCATGCATTGATTGAATCCTCAAAAGTTCCTGTTTAACACATAAAGTGGATGAAAATGACCAACTGTGAAGCATCAGTCCGTGCTCTTATCCACAGCAAGGGTGTGTGTGATGAAGCCTTTCCATCAACTGTGCTTTTAAGTGGCACGCTCACGCACACCATCAGCAGCAGTGATGGTGTGCGTGAGCTCAGGCAAACGTTTGAAAATGTCAGAGCACGAGACGTCGCTGCCGAGCCGACTTCGATATCTCGTCTGCCTGTAAAACCTTCGCTGCAGCTTCACTTCAGTGTGTTGTAGGATCAGACGACTCTTCTGTCTCCCGTAACTGTTGCTGTGTATTTTGTGCACTCGTCCTGATGTTTTGTCACACGGTGCCGTCTTATGTTATATTGTTTAACTACGACCACATTAGCTCTACAAACAAAGCACACAGGTTTACCAGCAGCGTCTGCATCCCACCATGTTTTGGTCATTTCTTTTAGGGGTTTGCTTTAATTGAGTGAACTCAGACTTGCATCCATCTGCTTGGCCCTGACTGGTCGAAGTGGACAGGGGAAAGAAGTGATTGGTGCTTGCAGGGACACCGACTGCTGCGCTGCATTATGGGGTTTGTAGTATGACTGGTGTGGGTGCCACATACCCCCTAGCCATTAATAATTGAAATATGAAATTATGTTGTGGGGTAGAGGTAACTGTATTGTGGGCTAAATGTGGCCCGTGGGCCTCGAGTTTGACACGTCTGACTTAGACCTTGGAGGGTTAAGTGGAAAAAGCCTTTTATTATGATAAATGCACAGTAAATGAAATGCATTTGTCAGAGAGCTAAGCACTTACTGCTATTGCTCATCAAAATTGTGTATGCAAAAAGTTATTTTCATCATTTTTGGACAGCTGGTAATACAGCGAGTAATGGAGCAAGACGCCCTGTTAGCCGCTGGACGAGAGCACCTGCTCACAAAATGAAAAAGACCAAGTAGTGCCTGGTTTCTTTACTAAAACAATGCTTTTTGTTGCTGCACCCATTGTGTAAGATGACACTTGTTGTTACCACTGACAACTAGGTGTGTTGGTGAATGAGCCAGGATGGAAAGCTTTCAGATTCCCACGTTTAAAGACATTTAGTGAGTGTGTCTGGGATGAAAAGCATTGTTTCTGTAGGAATGTAGGAATATTGTAAAGCACTGAGCTAAGAATAAATGTCCTTTAAAAACAAACAAAACTTACATCATAACCAAAAGTGCACCCTTCATTTTTCTCTAAAGTCTTTAGAGGATGAAAAATTAAAAATCCAGCGGATGCACATTCCTGTTTAAGTATTGTGGTCAGAGATGCTCGTTCATCGTGGTAATGAGTGTGAAGGTCAGTTTGGGGACATTAAACCAAATCTTCTTTGGGTCGTATGTATATATATATTTGCCTTTATGTCTTCTCTGATCCCTGTGTGGATCAGAGAAGAACCCGGTTCTGCTGTTTTCCACCCTGGAACCAGAATGGCTTAAAGAAAACATTAAATCTAAAATAACTATATGATTGACGGCTGTGGTTAGTGTACAGTATGTAAGCCTCTGCCCTGAACTGCAGTTGGAAACACTGCACATGTGTAAATATTTCAAGTGTTCACAGAAAATGGCACTTTCAGCCTGTGAGTATCAACACTACTCAGCTCTGCGTTGGTCTGCACAGAAACACATCATCGTAGCACTTCTGTGAATGCGGCCGACGACGATCGGTTTGTGGCAGTTGATGTAATTTTGATTTCAAGAGAGATTAAACGTTCCTTCTCTGCTCACACTTGTTTGGATGTGTTTATAGTCAGGGTTCATTTGGCTATAAAATTCGAGCGTCTGAGCCTTACATGGAGATTGTGAGTCAGCTTCAGAGGATTTTCAGTTATCCCAAGCCATGGAGCAGCTTTGCAGACAAATTATCCTCCATCCATAAGTCTCCCTGACTGACAGCTGGGCATTTGGCTCGGGACCAAAACCTGTAAACAACAGCAGAGTCTGTGAGATGCACAATTTGCACACGGAGAAACTTTCTGTGCACTCACACAGCACTTCACATCACCTGCCAATTTGAGAACATGTGTCAGAATATCAAAGTATCGTTGGTTTGTCTCACATCTTCAAAGCTGTCAAGGTTTCATTGTGAATGTGAGGACTGAACGACGGAGCAGAGCAATTGACTGGGCTTTTAAAGTTCTGTGCTCCTTCAGAGCAGAGCTACTGTTGAAGAAAGGATGGATACAGATGGAAAGAAAGGTGAGTTATTTAGTGGGAATCCAGCAGGATCAAGGAGACTTTTGATAGATGAAGACAAACAGGGTTGCATAATATCCCCAGTTCTCGTGGTGGAGTTAAGATGCCAAGCCGCTGCTCTTACTTCCCAAACGAACATGTGCAAATGTGCTGCAGCTCAGCCATAACTTAAGTCTTGGACAAAACAGCGTGATCCACTTTAGTCACACTTGAAATCAGGATTAGAAAAATCTCTTGGCAAGTGATCTGAGAGAAGTCAAATCAGGTCAGTCGAAATTCAGTGGGACACCCGAAAAGAGAGCGAGCTCATGCTGTCAATTCTGCTGTGCTGTTTTCAACCAGATGGATAGCCAATTGCAGCTCCAGATGTGCTTCGAATCCATCTGAGCACAAAGGAGGATGACATCCAAAAACAAAAGGGCCTCCCTCTCACTCTGAAGAGCGAGTGCCACACTGATTGAAAGAGTGAAGGGATAATTGCAATCAGGCCAGTGCCAGTTTTCATTACGTCCTCAGCCGCGGGTCTTAATGCAGCCCTGCACTCCAGCAAAGCAAGCCTTGGAAAAGAGGCTGTTGTTGTGGCGAGCCGGGTGGATCAGATGAAGACAGAACCGACAGCTTTAGATCACTGGACTCTTAATCTGCTCCTGTCTGTCGGATGTGATGTAATCTCACAATGTGGGATTAAAAAGAGCACGCACAAACACAAAAGGAGCCCCGCCGTTTTCTGTGCAGCTTTCGAGGGTCACTGCAGGGGTTAATAGACTGTTTGAGGCATCTGAGGAGTGAGGCAGCCGTGTTATTTTCTCTCTAATTCTCGCTTTAAAACTTCTCTATTGACAGGCGGAGGCACGCTTTAACCTGAAATGTTTAACTTTGCGTTATCCATTTTCCATTATTACAGCCTGATCTATAGGCATGGCAAGCTGGAAAGTACACATACGATGTCGCAGACGCAGCATCTGAATTGGTCTTTTGTCTTTTATTCCCAGATAATTGTAACGGCCCTCTGGTATCGGCGCTGCCCCATTCATCCTTTCAGAGCTCCTCTGAGTCCTCCGTCAGCTATGCTGCCTACAACGCCAAGCTCAACAGAAGAGATGGTGAGTACAGTGAATGTTCCTGCATTATTCAGTGTTTCTAAATGCTTGTAGTTAACAATAACCATAGAGGTAACAGAGCAGAAAACACTCAGCTGAAGTGTTTTTATAGTGGGTTTATGGGTTGTTTTGGAAGGCACAGACAAATAAGCTCTTAAGACTTTCTGAATCTATCACATGCAGCAATATAAAGGGGTCTGTTTACCTATTTGGAGGAGATGGCCCCTCTATTGGAAGCAGTGATGAGTGGGCCGAGAAATTCAACAGCCACAGTCGCCATGGCAACTCGAATAGAATAGAATAGAATAGCCTTTATTGTCATTGTACAGAGTACAACGAAATTGGAGTGCCACTCCCTTGGTGCAAGTTTCAATAATAAATATAAATGTAAAATATAAAAAGTACAAAAAAAACAATCGTAAGTACTCAAACAATAGTATGTACAATATATACAGGATAGCAGCATTAATATAATGACAGTATGAATAGCAGCATAATATAATGACAGTATGAATAGCAGCATAATATAATGACAGTGACGGTATGGAATAGGTTCAATTGTTTTTGTGCTTATTTACTACGGTGATAGCTCTGGGAAAGAAGCTATCCCTGAATCTGTTTGTCCTGGTTTTATGTGACCTGTACCGTCGGCCTGACGGTAATAGTTCAAACAGTTGGTTGCTGGGGTGAGAGTGGTCCTTGATGATATTGCCAGCTCTGCTGAGGTACCGAGAGTTTGCAGTGACCTCCAGGCTGGCAGAGAGCAGCCAGTGATCTTCTGGGCTGTGTCGAGGCACTGACTGGATGTTTTTTGCCACAGACTGTATGTAAAAGCTGTATGTGTGCACTGTGACATCACTCAGTGGTCAGCATTTTGCCGGCCTGCATGTATGTATGTACACGCACACACTAACCAAGCATCAGTAATCATCAACTAACATCAATAGAAACAGCTGTCAGAGGTGGAGCAGGTCACCTGGTCAGAGTGTCCTTGGATTCCCAATGCACTGATCAGAGTGGGAATGTTGGATACAAAGTACTGAAGCATAGGGAAAAAGAGCTGGTATGATCTGGTGTGTGAAGAGGTGAATGAGGCTTGTAGTAGCGCTTTGAGTGGGAATCCATTTACTTTATCCATTAGCAGAATTACTCAACCCTGGAAGAAAAGAGCAGTGTAACTGAACCGTCTGCAAACGTCACCAATAACAATAATAGATGCATTTATAGAGTTGACAATGAATTTTGTGGCCAAACTCAAAGTAGCCAAGAACACAACTCCCCTGGCTCTATCAGATCTACCCAAAGCTCTGCATAGTATCACTGAAACCAGCGAGCCCTGAAACTTCACAAAAAGTAAAGACATTTCTGTTTGGTCAGTTATTTCTTTGTTGTAACACTGCTCGTGTGCAATAAACCATATATGGCATTGGTAAGTCTGTTTGTTTCCCCTAAATGGTGCCATATGGTAATTTGTAAGGTTTGTTTGTTGGCTGAGCAGCAGAGTTGAGCAACAGGACAACAAAGACATAACAGACCAAAATCAAATTTCCCTACTTTCTGTGCTAAGCTAATATGACTGGAAACCAGAATCTGTGTAGCTGGGAAGTTGGTTAGTCAGGCAACTGGTGCAGACGAGTGTCATGAGAGATAGGTCACAGCAAAAAAGAAAATATACACTACATTGCCAAAAGTATTTTGTCACACATCCAAATCACAGAATTCAGGTGTTCCAATCATGGCCACAGGTGTGTAACATCAAGCACCTAGGCATGCAGACTGCTGCTACAAACATTTGTGAAACAATGGTGATTTCCATAGGTGCCACCTGTGCAACTATTCCAGTCGTCAAATTTCCTCACGACTAAATATTCCACAGTCGACTATTAATGGAACTTTAAGTGGAAGCAACTGGGAACAGCAGCAGCTCAGCCACAAAGTGGTCGTTCATGTGCAATCACAGAGGGGGGGCAGCGAATGCTGAGGAGCATAGTGCACAGAGGTTGCCAACTTTCTGCAGAGCCAATTTCTACAGACCTCCAAACTTGATGTGGGCTTCAGATTAGCTCAAGAAGCATACAAACTGCACCCACAAGCCTTAATCACCTGGGCCAAAGCAAAGTATTGGATGCAGTGGTATAACTACGCCACCACTGGACTGTACAGCAAGTGGAGACATGCTCTCTGGAGTGATAAATGATGCTTCTCCATCTGACAATCTGTTTCGCCTTATTACTTTTGTACTACCAAATAATTCAAGATGTATAGAAGTTTATGGAAAAAGAGGCCGTATTCTCCCTTCGTCTATGACCTCAGTAAACACCTGACTAATGTGCATGTTCATCCTTTCATTTTACGTCAGTGGTCTGAATTTCTAGTTGCAAGTCAATTCTTATTGAATACAACATTAAATATAATTCGTAAGTTATTAAGGCCGTTACACACTAAACGTGTGCAAAATGACGCAGACCTGCCCTGTAACCTCTACACACACTGAATGTTGCATTTTTGCAGAAATTTGTCCCTCAAAAACATCCACTGTGTAAAAACTAAAGCAAGTGGGCATCAGGCCATAATGAGTCCTGATGTTTCTGAACAAGAAAGGTAACAAAAAGCTGCGTCACAGATGCGTTCGTACATTTTTCAGGATGGTAGTGGTGCCTATTTGAAGTCTTCTTAGCAGAGCAGTATAAAACTGCCAATCAAAAATAAATATGTAAATTATTGAATTAAATTTGTTAACTCTTATTAAAAACTTAGTTTATAAAAGATGATTTTTCAGTACAAGTTAAAAATGTAAATTTAAGACCAGAGTGCTGACACAGCCAGCATCTCCTTTCAGTGCTTCTGAGCAGCCGCTATATTAATTCATGCATCGAATAGTGTCAGCCAAGAAAAACAATTATCCCTAAAAAACAACCACATATCTTTGCTACAGCTGAACTGGGCATAGACCTCCACTGTTAGCCTGCAGCGGGCCCAAATGTAGGCAGAGGGCTGAAACAGAAGAGGCCGAAGGCACGTTGTGAAAGCAGTAAAAACAATTACCAGACAGGAAGTTAAACCCAGATAAAACTACATAAAAGGAGAAATAAACAGCAATCATGATGGGAGCAAGGAGACACTCAACAGTGAAACATTAATGGTTGAAGTCAGATGGGACACAGAATACAAGAAAAATGGAGGAAACTAAACCATGAATAACGAAACAGGGACTGAAGCTGACTTATTGGTTCTGAAAACCAAGAACTGAGAACCGACACCAGAACTGCAAAGACTAGAAAACTGTATAGAACGGAAACGTTCATAGAAACTAAACAGGAGCCAGAACCACAACCGTATAATAACAACTGAGGCTAAACAATGATAGGATGGAAAGACATGAAAACAGGAACCAAATGTAAAAAGAAACAAACAGTAAAATATGAAAAATCCAAACAGAAACTCACAACAACACAACACTAACATGTCTTACATCTGGGCTCTCATCAGCTCTGTGGGGCAGGTCAACCACCCCGCCTGCCATAACCACACTCTCTGTGCAGCTCTGTGGGTCCGGGGCAGGCGCCCCTCATCGTTCCATCATCACAGGAAAATGGCAAAGGAAGAGCTGTGGCTACGTTTTGGTTTAATTCTGAATGTGATGCAGAAAGCTGCTCTATCTTTAACTCGCCCCTCAGTCATCCCACTTTTCCGTTCCACTGAACTTAAGCCTTTCAGGTAAAATAAAGCTGCCGGTGAATAAAAAGCATTGGGCTCTTTATTGGAACTTTGAACATACTGCATATACAGTGCATAAAATGAATCAGTTGTTTTCCACAGAAACAGGGGCTTTCACTGTGGCTGCTGGAGTGGAACTTAGCCTTGAAGCCTTTCACATAAACTCCTCGCACGTACACATCAAGACTTGTTGACAGAGTGCATGTGTCAGACCCTCTGCCTGTATTTTCTGCTCTTCCTCAGGTGCAGGAGGTTGGTCTCCAATGGTAACTGACCAAGAGCCCTGGCTCCAGGTGGACCTCAGGGAGCAGATGGAGGTGACTGCTGTAGCCACACAGGGACGCTATGACAGCTGGGACTGGGTCAGCAGTTACCTGCTGCTCTACAGTGACACAGGCCGGGCTTGGAAACAGTACAGACATGAGGATGGCGTAGGGGTCAGTATTTTTTATCCGCTTTCTCCACCTACCTACCTTCAGTTTGTTACTGACTTAAAGCTGATACAACAGTACAGCTGTATTATTGTAGGGTCTTTACCTTTCGACATAAAGCACCTTCAGATGACGCTTGTTGAGATTTTAATTGAGTTGAATTGAAACCAGCTAGCCAACAACTAATATGATCAGTCGAAGGGAAAAAGTGTAAGGCCTATTCTGGAATGTTGATGGATAGGTCAACGGTTGGGAAATATGCCTATATGCTTCCTTAATGAGTTTGGAGTTAAATAGCTTTCAGACTGGAAGCTGAGCAAAAAGCTAGCCAGGATCCAAAGGTCACTAATTAACTTGTGTATGTGACCCATAAAGAAACAAGCAGCAATATCAAGTTTAGTTTTGAAACAAATACACACCGGAGGCATTTCTGGGCTTAGGGAACACTGTCTCTGTTTTAGGCTAGTGGAAGAAGTTTGCCTTCCAGGCTTTCTGCCAGAGTTTCTGTCAGAGAGATCGCAGGAAACCAGCAGAGACAGAATAAAGAGCAATGAAGTCTACTGATTCAGCAGGTTGAGCTGGATGAATTGGAGAGAATGAGTGTTTTACCAAGCGGACAGGGCTGTAGGTCCAGCTGTGCTGTGCTTTTAAGCCTGTGACAGAACCCTATGAGGTCGAGGTCATCACTGACTATGACCTTAGTGTTTAGATTAAATATGTCACAGGTTAAATCATCAGTTAGGTTAACAGCCTACATGTTTTATAGATCGTTCACCTGTTTGCAGGGTTGTCACAGAAACCTTCTAATGTGGACATGTAACATCTTTGTCCATTTCATATGTGGCTAAAAGAAAATCTGATTGGCTCGTTGGATGTCACAAGGTTAATCACGTAGCACCACTGCATACTTTTCCAGCACTGGTACGTTCTTAAACACTAACATAGCTATAGTTAGCTATAGTTAGCGTTGTGTCACATGTTTCATTCTCTGTTCATTTCTTGTGTTTTGTGGACCATCTGTTCCTGGCATTGCTGGTCAGTGTCAGTTAACATCCTCGCACTTCTGACACGTTTCAGGTGTGGCTCTGGTGTCAGTCCAGTTTTTTCTTTTTATCCCCTCTGTAATGTCGCAACATATTATGCCGGCCATACATGGATTCAGAGTCTCAGAAAATAGCTCCATGTTGGCACATGCCATTAATTCCTTATTGTGTTTGGCCCAGTTATGTCAAAGACTGTCAGCAAGACGGTGAATGTCTCTCGGAGCGTTTTCTTGTTTGGTAGTCCAATTAGCAGAGAGTGTTGTTGCCTACTGGCGTGGCACTGCTGCAAAGTGATCTTCTCTCTATTGTGTTGAATAAGGGCAATGATGTGTGGCAGTGAACAATATGTCTAGTTCTGTTTTAAATGATATATCTTTCTTCAAATACTTAAATATTTATTATCTACAATGCTCTTAAATGACCGTCCTGGACACTTTCAACATCAAACTTTCCTCCAGCAGCCCTTTGCACAGTACATAGTATTCAGTGATACGTTGTTACTATGTGGCACAGTAATGGTTAGCTCTCACAGAAAGAAGGTTCCTGGTTGTCCAGGCCTTTATGTGTTTTTACGGCCTTTATGTGTAAAATCCAACTTCTGAATTGGCCACGAACTCAAAGTCAGTGATAAGAGCAGGTGCTCCATGTGTGTAGAATAAATGTGCTTGTAGTGTGAAGCCCTTTCAGTAAGACCAGACCACAGCGATGTAGAGTGTGAGTGACATAGCCTCAAAGTTATATCTGATTATTTCAAGAAAATCTGAAATAGTGATATTTCTGATAATAAAGAAAGGAGTAGTACAACGACATGTTGGGCCTTCTTCAAAACCTCTGAGGTGTTTGAGCTCTGTTGGAGCTCTGTGTCTATGTGCACACCCAGGAGCTAGAACCTGGACAGCCTTTCCACACACTCCCCATTGATGCTGATGGGCTGCAGCTTGGACTTCCTCCTTCTGACGTCGACTACCAGCTCTTTCATCTTTGGTGATATTGAGGTCCAGGTTGTTGTCAGCACACCAATCTGACAGCCTCTGATCCTCAGCTCTGTATGCTGTCTCATCACCCCAAGGGATGAGCCCCACCACGTTGGTATCATCTGTGAACTAATATAGAGAAAATGCCAGTAATCCCAGCAATCAGACAGCCTTCAAGCACTTGGCAACAGTAGGAAGGAAAAACTCCCTTTAAACATGAAGAAACCTGGCAGAACCATGCTGAACGAGGCCCAGCCATCTGCCTTGACTGTTTTTGGTTGATTATAGGGAGACAAATAAAAAGATGCACTATAACAATAACAAATAATAACCTATTTATTTATTTATTTAGGACGGTGCATGTTAATGAACATAAATGTAAAAAAAAATTACATGAATGTAAACATGCCAGATTATAGCCAAAGGCTAATTTCCATCTGTTGTCCTTAAACATAAAAAATAGACATAATAATAAATTCCATGTCGTCAACCCTCTGAGATCTGGGTCATTACAGGTGTTTACCCTCCAGAGTACTGTGAGTACAAGCTAAAGAGCACCAGGGCTCACAAAATCGCTAGCCCGACGTCCCGGGGCTAGCGATTTTGCCAGTCAGGCTACCAAAATCTATCTCTGCCCTGCCCGTCGGGCTATCGTAGGAAGGAACAATATATGTCAATGCTTTTGCATTCTTTCGGAAATGTAGCTGGGTAATTATGTCATTGGCATCGGTGAGCCACTGTCAATATGTGACATATTGAAATCGCGTTTGAATTTGCGCTTGTTTTTTGCTTTCACTTTGCAATCGCGCGAACTGTGTATAGAGAGCGACAGCACTGATCTGTGAGTGATGATCATTTGCGCACCAATTCCTCTGACATCGTCTTATTAATCGTTAGCTTACTATGCAAACATGACAAGTGAAATCTCCCGCAGCTTAAACATGTGAGAGGTTGATCGCGCAGAATCGCTGAGCGTTATGTGAGTGTGTGTAAAAGCAGCAGGATATATATTTGACTACGATGACCTGGATGACTGAGAACCTTCACAGACAGATATATATTTTAGTTCTGCTGAGCCAAATAAGACAGGTCAGGGTGAAGAAGTGACAGCCAAAGAAAAGCTTACCACAAAACGGAGAAGTTATGACAAATCAGACTATAAGGCAAAAAGAAAGTGCAGCTTTATGGTTTCATGGACAAAAGAATTTCTGTGGCTGGAATATGACGAGCTAAATAACCAGGGCTGCACATAAGTGGTCCGCAGGTGCGCATTCGCTGTCAAAATAAAAAACGCGCACAAGATAAGAAGTTGCAACGCGTGTTTGTGTACATAAGATTTTCAGGAGGAGGACAGACATTTGTTTAGAACTCTTAAAGATGTCGAAGACGCTCCTTTAAGCAATTACTTTGGTGTTCCTCCAAACAAATGTCAGGAGTCCGAACCACAAAAGAAGCGCGTATTCTCGGAAAAGTGGTTGCAGGAGGTGAGCTGGCTTCAAACAAATGATGAACGCACAGAGATGTGGTGCAAAATCCCACTCTAGGACAAAAACAGCTTTTTATATGGACGCAAACGCGCGCTGCAACTTCTTATCTGGTGCGTCTTTTATTTTGACAGCGAATGCGCACATGCGGACCACTTATGTGCACCCGTGTAAATAACATAATGTTCTGCCGGCTGTGTTGTTGGTTTTCTCTCGATTTCTGAGTCGACAAGCGCCTTTGTTACTGGGACCAGTCATTTTAAGAAAGGCCCCATTAGAACCCATGAGAAATGCAAGAAATGCATTATTGCTGTCTGCAGTATCTTTCCCAGAACAAACACCAATTGCAAATAACATACTAAAAATAAACCTGAAAATCTGTTTAGAACAGCTACTATGTTGCAAAGAGTGAACGACCACTGGCACAATGCAGCAGTCTGTGCAAACTTCAAAAAGCAAACGGCCTCGGTCTTGGTTCCACTGCGAGCCCTGAGCACCAGTTATTATCTCCATCTTGTAAGTCAGCAGTGAGTATTATAAGCTACTCACAGTGGGTTGCTGTGATGTCTTTATTTCTAGAAAAAAGTTGTTACATTTATGATTGAATAGAGATTTCGACACAAATCTCTCGTTTTCTACTCTCAGACTGTAGCAGAGCACCTTTGGTTGATTCAGAGTTTAGCAACTAATACTGTCTTATCTAGTTCATGGGCTTAGTTTAGACCCCCAGTTTGTCTACTGTATAATTACATATTAGCAATCTACCTGAGGTGACCAAAGTAGGAATACTGTTCATTCTTTATGAAAACTATCTGAAAATGAGGATTTAGATCAGAATTGAGCATCAAGCCTGAGTGTTACACATGATGGAAACAAGAAGACAAACTGAACAGATCCACATTAAAGAAACCGTCAAAATGATCACAACAAACAGCCCAAACAGCTTTTAACTCTTCATTATGGAACAAATAGTACTTAGACTGAAATTAGCCTGTTTTATTGTCCCCCAAAGAAGAAGCTTATTGCGCTGTTACTGAGACTTAACGCCGTAGATTAAATGTACCCTTTGGAAAAAACTGCTGCAAACTTTATGGGAAGATTCATTTGTTGATGTGAACAAAACAACACAGCCAGTTTTTAATTAGTGCTGAAAAAGGAAAAAGAAGTTCACGGTTCCTGAAAAATAATATCACATATGGTGTATGCACAGTGATGTGCAATATGCTTTTAAACAGCACACAGCTTTTTCCACTCACTGTCACTTCTCATCTCATTGTGCCAGGAAAAATGGGAGAAGCTGCTGTGCAGTGAGAAGACAAGGCAATATGCATAAACATTACTGACATGACCTGCAGCTATCACTCTGTATAACTGAGTCATGAAAGAGGAAATGGAGGTGCTGAATTCCTTTCAAAATTTCAGAGATCCAAATAGCACTCAACCCAGGCATGCAGCGCCGTAGTCTGCCACAGCAGCCAAAACAGACGACATCCTCTGAAACTTGGCAGGCGTTTGAAGCAGGCATGAATAGCCTTTATATTTGCTGATGTGTATTAAATGCAGACTCGCGCAGACACTCCCAGCTCCTTTTCGGCGTCCGTATGAAGGATGAATAGCAGTGATTAGCAGCCAATTTGTCTGCAGTCTCTGGTGAAATTTTCACCCAGGCTGACTAACTGCAGCTTTCACCGAGACCTTTTGGCAGATACCAACTCACATCCGTCTGGAAGCTCAGAGGTAACAGCTTACTGTCAGAAACTGAACCGAGCTGAACTAATGAGTGAGCAGCAGCTGTTGGGATGACTGCTAGCTCTCAGCCAAATTAACTCCATAGAAGAGTTAGAAAAACTGTGGGCTAAAGGTCGGCCGTTCTTCTCACAAGTCTGCTGGCTTTTTTTGCTGATAGCAGCACGCTAGCCCGCTCTCAGCTAATTTCTCCCTTCAGTGGTAACTTTTGTATTGAAACTTAAAGTTATTATGTTCAAAGATGTGACCACGTTGTGCTTTGGTTCAGCTGGAGCTGCTAGCTGCCTGCTAAGCTTCTCTTATCTCTTATTCTTTCTTTGTTTTGAAAATTCAATTCTGCGAGACAGACAAACTTTCACAGGTCACATCAGCTGGTCAAAATAAGACTTACCAACATTTTGATGCTAGGCTCATCCTCCCGTCTGGATCCAAACAGGTGTTAATATAGTATTTTCTGACCGATATTTGGAGCCTTCTTGTTTGAGAATCAGTCAGTCTCTACTATGATAACACAGCTGTTGCTGTGGCCTCAGACTCTGACCTTACAGTGACCAACCTGTGTGCAGACTATCAAACCCGAGGCGTGACAGTGTAGAAACTAGAGATGGACCGGTATTGGTCCGATACTGACCTAAATTACTGGATCGGATCTGATAGATATCTGTGTATTTGTAGCCTCGCTACCAAACCAGCATTTCATCTCCGAGGAAGTTTTCCCAGAGAGAAGTGAAGCAAGTGTGTAAGTCCATCTCTGAATGTTTGTAAAGCGTTCCAGCGTTAAGCTTAACAACCGATATGGAGCAACTGCCTCTCTCTCCCTCTCTCTCCTGCTGCTTCTTCAGTCATGAAACTGATCAATGATCAGCTGATCGGCTTTTCTGTCGCATTACAAAATACAAAATGCAGCAAGATATTAAAAAAACTATTTTATTGATTAAAAAAGCACTATATCGAATTCATATCGGTACCGGCAGATATCCAAATTTATGATATCGGTACCGGTATCAGACATAAAAAAGTGGTATCGTGCCATCTCTAGTAGAAACTGACAGGCAGGCTACAGTCCGCCCGTCATTGCTATCCTGTGATGCTAAAAGGTGTCCTGCAATGAAATGGTCCTCTAGAAGGAAACAAATGAATCAGCACAGTTATTAACCCTGTGCAGTCATGAAGGAGCGCTACACAAACAGCCAAAAGTCAAAAGTTTGGTTCCCCCTTTGTTTAAGTTTGTCTTTAATGATCCGCTTTCTTGTTTTCTTCTGTGAACCTCAGTAAGAGTGATGACACCACCATCTGGTCCTGTCAGTATCCTGTCTGAGGAGTGTTCTGAGAAGAGCCTGCTTCTTCTAAGAGCTGATAATAACCCAATTAGCACAAGCCAGGGGAGAAAATCTGTGAAAATGACTTGTCTGCTGGAGCTTTTTGGCCTTTTTAGTCACGTGCTGTAGCACAAACAGCAGCGCGCTCACACGTGCCTTCTCTTTTTTGCTTATGTTAAAAATGAGCTTTGTTCTTGTTGGCACATATAATGTAAAAGTGATACACCCCCGTTTAAAGTCCTGCTTTAACCTAAATCCCTGTGATATTTGCATTCTGCTCCTCAGTAAATTAGCTGCATGGTTTTTGCAAATATTCAAAGGTGGGAAAAGGAATATATTCCAGCAGGGAGTCCACATTATCCTTCATTATCCTTGCAAAGCCTTATTTAAAAATCTCTTTTTAATGCAGCTCTGAATAAATGTGTGAAACAAATTCTCCTCCTTAAGGGGGGAATTTACGCATTCATTTTCTTGCAAGTTAGCAGTTCAGGTAGATGGGAATCTAATAGGGATTAAAATGTGTTTGCATGAATGCTGAAGACTTATTTTCTGCTAATAATTAGCTTTTTCCTAAGAAGGCAGCAGGTCTCAGAGGCTGATTCACAGGACTTTTGTTTATTACATATGAACAAATCTGTTAATTGAACAGGCAGGTAAACATGAACCACCTGAGTACTCGAATTACTCTCAGGAACAACAGCTTAGGATGTGGTAATTTTCCACTTAGGTTGCCCAGGTTAGGCAGAGGCTTAGTCCTGACCCATGTCCTTATCCTCCACGTGCTCGCTGGACCTCGGATGGATCTTGAAAATGAAATGAAAGAATGTTTTGACAAGTGAACACTGAAGCTGCACTGATGAATATTCAAATGGATTTAGCAAAGTTGTCCCAGGTGGATAAACTGAGTGTAAACAAATGCTTAAAATGTTTCTTACAAAAATGATTATTTTTGTGTATGTATTGGAAGTTCTAACAGGCTTGCAGTGTTTGCTGAGGCCATGCCAAGCACAGCTTTTTGGTAACACGTTCCTAAAAGCCACAGTAGACAAATCAAGGGAAACTCGTCAGGTCAGAGGAATGAAGCGACTCCATTATATGCTGGAATAACCAGGAGAACCCTGGCTCTGGGCCAGGCTGCAGTTTACAATACAACTTTATTTATGTAGCACATTTAAAAACCAAAGGTACACCAAAGTGCTTCTCAATAATGCAATAAATTAAAATCAAATTAGATAGAGGGGCAATAGCAAAGTACACTGGAAGGTGAAGGCACTAATTAACCAGGAATGCAAGTGAAATAAATAAGTATCAGAAGATAATTTAAGAATTAAATTAATTCATACACATAAATATCAACGGGAAGATTATTCCAGTAATATTATAAATTATCAAATCACTTTTATTGTCACATCACATGTGCAGGTACACGGGTACAGCACATACGAGTGAAATTCTTGTGTGCGAGCTTCACAAGCGACAGCGGTGTGCAAAAATACATAAGAACAAGCAAATTATAAGAATGACTAAATCTGAGAGTTATATGAATAAATATATGTACAATATAAGAGTGTATGTTCTGGGTCAGTACTGACCCAGCATTCTGAGTTCTGGTCCATTTTTGAATGAACGTTTTGTTTCTCTGGTGTTTTGTTGATGATGATGATTATTGTTTGAGTTCTATGTGTTATATTTAGGGATGGGTATCGTTTAGGTTTTATCCGATACCGGTGCCAAATCAGTACTTTTGAAACGGTGCCGGTGCTTAAACGGTGCTCAAACCGGTGCTTAAAGAATGGAGAACACAAACTTTGTCCAAAAACCTCTCATGTTCAGCTGGTTTTTGTAAAAAGATAACAATGTTAGCCTTTTCTGCAGCTATGGGGCATATATGGCATCACTCTTGGCTGGAAGCAGTGCTTAAACAATGGAAAAAACACAAACTTTGTCCAAAAACCTCTCATGTTCAGCTGTTTCCCTCTTTTTCTTTGGTCATTTTAGCCTTTTTGGCCAGGGTGAAGGGAGTATCTGCCATCAAACAAGAAGACAGCTGCATGTAGCTATGATGATGTTTGCTAGTTCACCTTACATGCATTAATGTAATAACGTGGTTAGCCTACTCAACGTAAATTACACACGAACAACATTAAGCTACTCACGCAGAGAAGAACGGCTGCTGCTGCATCATCATCCGTCATCATTTCTGCTACACTGGCAGGGCTAGGGGCCAGTGGGGGATGTTGCTAACTCCGGGTCTGATAACAGGCACCACACCCGCAGTAGATGTGCTCGGTGTGAGGTCTCGCAGCAAGCTATCAAATACGGCGCATTTCTGGGCTTTTAAAAAAAACGCTATGCGTCGCCAGGTGTTTAATCGGATTCTTGGTGTTACCTCCTTTGACAGTATCACAGTATCAGCTTAAAGCACTTGTTGCTGCTGAGTTTGCATCTTTTGCTGTGAAGTACAGCCAGACTTTGACCGCTTCGCCTTGGACATTTTTAATCTGTAGCTCTGCTCTAAAAGAACGTACGTACCTGGCCCCGCCTACTATCCTCGGAAACGTAAAATGATTGGCTAGAATCTAAAGTGTATCACAGCTCAGGAAAAAAAGCACCGAAATAAAGCACCGAAATGTGCGCTGCTTTTCGGTCTGGTTACTACCGTTTATGTCAGAACCGGTGCCGGACACCGGTACCCATCCCTAGTTATATTCGGTCTGCGTCTTTATTTAGTGGTTTCTTGTTTCCTGTTTTATTGTGAAGGTCTGTGTCTTATGTGAGTGTGCTCAGTATACGTTTCCCCTGTCTCGTCAGCTTCTCCCAGGTGTGTTCCCCTCCTGTCTCTCATCCCTTGCTTACTGCCGTGTGTACATAAGCCCTGTGCTTCCTTTGTTCTGTCGCGTCGTTAACGTCTTCTGCCCTCACTCCCTCTCTGTGTTCTGTTTGCCAGCCTGCCAACCTGTCTAGTTATTCGGTACTCCCAGTTTAGTTAGTGTTTTTCTGTTCTGCTTCATCCCAGCAATAAAGCTGTGTATTTTGAGTTTCTTCTGCCTCCTTGAGTCCTGCATTTTGGGTCCTCTCTTCCTGCCTGCCTACACACAGAATGACTGTGTGTGTGTGTGCATATTTTAAAAATAGAATAAACAATACAATAAAATATACAGAGGTTGGCAGTTGGAAATGTGCAAAACATGTGGCATTTATATACAGTATGGAGTGCATAATGTTGAAGTTCCAGTAGTGAAGCTGAGGTGTCTCTGAAGTGTTCAGCAGTCTGATGGCCTGATGGAGAAAGCTGTCTCTCAGTCTGCTGGTTCGGGATCAGAGGCTGCAATTAAGTATCCAATTACAAGCCAGAAATGTTAGGTTGAATAAATAAGTTTTCAATCGTGATTTAAAAGATTGGACAGATCCAGATGCACCAATAGCAGCTGGAAGATTGTTCCAGAGGTTGGGTGTAGCTAAAGCAAAGCCACGGTCACCTCTCGTCTTCAGGTTGCACCAAGAGCATTTGGCCCGATGGTCACATTCTAGGCAAGTCGAGTTTAAACAGTGTTGCCTTTCAGACGACCTCTCTTACATTCGTTTTGTCATAAAAGTGAGGATTCCATTAAATGTTATAATTAGAGCCACGATTTTGAAGACTGTGCTATGAGCTAAGACACTCAGGAAATATGGAAGATGTTTGCGGATCCAGGTCAGGGGACTTCTGCCTGGCAGTCAGGGATCACGATAGTGTTTTCGCTCATGGCAAGGTTATGTACTCGTAGCTTCCTCTTCAATATGCATTCCCCTAGGCTGTTTAACTTGGTAGTGACCTTTTGGAGCATACTCGAGCGTCTTCAGCGCCAGCAGCAAGATTTTCCCTCCAGTGAATTGATTAAAGCAATCGTATGTGCCGTTCTGTATGCAACAAAAAGGAAAACTGACACAGGGGAGCTCATCACCGGAGAGGAAGAGTAGAGAGTCTTAATTAATGGGGGAGACTGTTCCACAGTGACAGAAACATAAATAGAAATAATGAAGTCACTGTGGGGTTACGGCTGTTTTGTGGACCTTGATGCTTTGAGCCTATGGAAAATTTTGTGCACCCTCAGGCCTTTATTCAGAGATTTCATCTCCCAGCTGGAACACACAGGATGTTCCGTGGTGGACTTTTCTAAAGAGTGGAAAACCACAAACGTCATAGCTCAGCACGGTCTCAGAGGTGCTCTTACTGTGGTGTTTCTCTTGAATACTAATGAGACATGCTGACGTGCATCTGCGCCTTGTTGTCGAAGCTAATGAACGGTTCGAATGAGTAGGATTCAGTCTAAATCAGAGTGTATTGTCTTAATTGTATTCTCCATATGGGAGTTTCACAGTTGCATTGCATCATGCAGCACAGAGACGTTTGTTCAGGACAAATAAAGCTGCTTCTTCCAGTGTAAATGCCTGGTTTGTTCTCCGTGTGCTCGCTCTCAGGGAATCACGCTTTTCTGTAACACTGCAGGTCTTAGAACATATCTTAGGATCACTGTGAACTGGCCTAAATTATAAGAAAAGAAAAATGCCATTAAGTGTGTTCTGTGTTTCTAAAGTAGAGCTTAGGAACATTTCAACTGGATGACAGCTGATGGCTTATGTTGCTCCACAGTCCGTGTGACCTAAAGAAACCAGGAAAATACAACAAATGAATTTAGAACAAAAATACAAAGAAACCCTTGCAAAGCTTGATTATGGAAGGCAGACAGCAACGAGGCTGAGAACAGGAAACCTTTTTACTGGGTGGAATAATTCTTTGATTGGATGTAAAAACCCCCAAGGGCCTGAAGTAGTGATATTACTGGCTAACTTCATCAAACTGATATATCTGTGACAGGCTGATGTCTGCTGATATATCTGTGACAAGCTAATATCTGCTGATACAGTGGGGCAAAAAAGTATTTAGTCAGCCACCGATTGTGCAAGTTCCCCCACTTAAAATGATGACAGAGGTCAGTAATTTGCACCAGAGGTACACTTCAACTGTGAGAGACAGAATGTGAAAAAAAAATCCATGAATTCACATGGTAGGATTTGTAAAGAATTTATTGGTAAATCAGGGTGGAAAATAAGTATTTGGTCACCTCAAACAAGGAAAATCTCTGGCTCTCACAGACCTGTAACGTCTTCTGTAAGAAGCTTTTCTGTCCCCCACTCGTTACCTGTATGAATGGCACCTGTTTGAACTCATCATCTGTATAAAAGACACCTGTCCACAGCCTCAAACAGTCAGACTCCAAACTCTGCCATGGCCAAGACCAAAGAGCTTTGGAAGGACACCAGGAAAAGTATTGTAGACCTGCACCAGACTGGGAAGAGTGAATCTACAATAGGCAAGCAGCTTGGTGTGAAAAAATCAACTGTGGGAGCAATCATCAGAAAATGGAAGACATACAAGACCACTGATAATCTCCCTCGATCTGGGGCTCCACGCAAGATCTCATCCCGTGGGGTCAAAATGATCATGAGAACGGTGAGCAAAGATCCCAGAACCACACGGGGGGACCTGGTGAATGACCTGCAGAGAGCTGGGACCAAAGTAACAAAGGTCACCATCAGTAACACACTACAACGGCAGGGAATCAAATCCCGCAGTGCCAGACGTGTTCCGCTGCTGAAGCCAGTGCATGTCCAGGCCCGTCTGAAGTTTGCCAGAGAGCACATGGATGATACAGCAGAGGATTGGGAGAATGTCATGTGGTCAGATGAAACCAAAGTAGAACTTTTTGGTATAAACTCAACTCGTCGTGTTTGGAGGAAGACGAATACTGAGTTGCATCCCAAGAACACCATACCTACTGTGAAGCATGGGCGTGGAAACATCATGCTATGGGGCTGTTTTTCTGCCAAGGGGACAGGACGACTGATCCGTGTTAAGGACAGAATGAATGGGGCCATGTATCGTGAGATTTTGAGCCAAAACCTCCTTCCATCAGTGAGAACTTTGAAGATGAAACGAGGCTGGGTCTTCCAACATGACAATGATCCAAAACACACCGCCCGGGCAACAAAGGAGTGGCTCCGTAAGAAGCATTTGAAAGTCCTGGAGTGGCCTAGCCAGTCTCCAGACCTCAACCCCATAGAAAATCTGTGGCGGGAGTTGAAAGTCCGTGTTGCTCGGCGACAGCCCCAAAACATCACTGCTCTCGAGAAGATCTGCATGGAGGAATGGGCCAAAATACCAGCTACTGTGTGTGCAAACCTGGAAAAGACCTATAGTAAACGTTTGACCTCTGTTATTGCCAACAAAGGTTATGTTACAAAGTATTGAGTTGTATTTTTGTTATTGACCAAATACTTATTTTCCACCCTGATTTACCAATAAATTCTTTACAAATCCTACCATGTGGATTCATGGATTTTTTTTTCACATTCTGTCTCTCACAGTTGAAGTGTACCTCTGGTGCAAATTACTGACCTCTGTCATCATTTTAGGTGGGGGAACTTGCACAATCGGTGGCTGACTAAATACTTTTTTGCCCCACTGTATATCTGTGACAGGCTGATATCTGCTGATATATCTGTGACAGGCTGATATCTGCTGATACATCTGTGACAGGCTGATATCTGCTGATACATCTGTGACAGGCTGATATCTGCTGATATATCTGTGACAGGCTGATATCTACTGATATATCTGTGACAGGCTGATATCTGCTGATACATCTGTGACAGGCTGATATCTGCTGATACATCTGTGACAGGCTGATATCTGCTGATATATCTGTGACAGGCTGATATCTGCTGATACATCTGTGACAGGCTGATATCTGCTGATACATCTGTGACAGGCTGATATCTACTGATATATCTGTGACAGGCTGATATCTGCTGATACATCTGTGACAGGCTGATATCTGCTGATATATCTGTGACAGGCTGATATCTACTGATATATCTGTGACAGGCTGATATCTGCTGATACATCTGTGACAGGCTGATATCTGCTGATATATCTGTGACAGGCTGATATCTGCTGATACATCTGTGACAGGCTGATATCTACTGATACATCTGTGACAGGCTGATATCTGCTGATATATCTGTGACAGGCTGATATCTGCTGATACATCTGTGACAAGCTAATATCTGCTGATATATCTGTGACAGGCTGATATCTGCTGATACATCTGTGACAAGCTAATATCTGCTGATATATCTGTGACAGGCTGATATCTGCTGATATATATATTATAGCGATACAAGATGGATAATGCACTTTTTAAAACTTCTGGAACCAGTTCCTTCATCTATTCGAGAGCGGAGCTGCTGGCACTAAAAACAAAGGGACAGACCGGCATGCGACACAACATCCCGGCCGAGCTAAAGAGGAGCTACAGAGGCTGCAAAGCTGGAGCGAGGAGAGCGGATCACCGGAGGCGATTCAAACCATCAATCCCGACAGTGATCATGGGCAACGTGAACTCGTTACAGAATAAGATTGATGAACTGTGCGCTCTGAACAACCACAGACTATACCGTGAGTGCAGCTTGTTTATCTTCACGGAGACGTGGCTAACCGAGCTAACGCCGCAGGCTAACGTAGACCTATGCGGTTTCACACCCGTGAGAGCCGATAGGGACACGCAGGCCAGCGGAAAAAGCAGAGGTGGGGGACTCATTGTCTACGTTAACAACAGATACTGTAACCCTGGACACGTCTCCGTTAAAGTTTCGGTATGCCGTCCGGACCTGGAGCTGCTAGCTGTTAGCTTGCGGCCATATTATCTACCTCGGGAGTTCAGTCATGTGATCTGTGTGTGTGTTTACATCCCTCCGAGGGCCGACGCAACAGCTGCCTGTGAGAAAATACACACAGTCACAGCAAGACTTCAGACACAAAACCCCGAGGCTTTCATTATTATATCTGGAGACTTTAACCATGCCACACTGGACTCTACTCTGGCTGCTTTTCACCAGTTTGTGAATTGTCCCACAAGGAGCAACAGGACAATTGACCTACTGTATGCTAATGTGAGAGATGCATACAGAGCCACCCCCCTCCCCCCACTAGGGAAGTCAGACCACAACCTGGTTTACCTACAGCCACAATACACACCCCTCGTCCAAAGGCAGCCGGTCACAACGCGCTCCATCCGGAGATGGACCCCAGAAAAGGAGGATGCTCTGAGAGACTGCTATGACACCACAGACTGGGATGTGCTCCTGAGCCCACATGGTGAGGACATAGAAGGGGCGACACACTGTCTTACAGACTACCTCAACTTTTGTGTGGACACGGTCGCCCCTGCTAAGACGGTACGGTGTTATCCTAATAACAAACCGTGGGTAACACAGGAAGTCAAAGCTGTCCTCAACATGAAGAAGAAGGCTTTCAGGAGCAAAGTGAAGGAGGAGATGAAAGCAGCACAGCGGGAGGTGAAACGCTGCCTGAGGGAAGCAAAGGACACCTACAGGAGGAAGGTGGAGCAGAAGTTGGAGAGGAACAATATGAGGGAGGTCTGGAATGGTGTGAAAACCATCACAGGCCACAACACCAAGAAAAGCACAGTGGGGGGGACTGTGGAGAAGGCAAACGAACTCAACAACTTCTTCAACAGGTTTGACCAGCCCACAACCCCCCCACCCTCACCCTCACCTTCACTACAGAGTCCTCTCCCCACTCTCCTACCTCCCTCGCTTCCCCCCCTTCCTGACACCATGACACCCCCCTCCTCCAATCCCTCTCTCAGCAGCAAGACATCTCCCCCCCTCCCCTCCTCCCAAACATCTCCCAGTGTCACAGTGGATCAGGTCAGGAGACAACTGAGGAAGCTTCGCCCCAGAAAGGCAGCAGGCCCAGACAAGGTGTGTCCTAGGATGTTAAAGGTGTGTGCTGCTGAACTTGGGGAGCCGCTACAACGAGTCTTCAACCTCAGTCTGCGACTGGGGAGAGTGCCCGCCCTATGGAAGACATCCTGCATCGTCCCGGTCCCCAAAAAGAACCGGCCCAATGAGCTGAATGACTTCTGACCGGTGGCACTGACGTCACATCTTATGAAGACTCTAGAGCGGCTCTTCCTCAACCTCCTCCGACCACAGGTACAACATGCCCAGGACCCACTACAGTTTGCATACAAGGCGGGTGTCGGAGTGGAGGATGCCATCCTGTACCTCCTACACAGAGCCCACTCACACCTGGATGGGGGAAAAGGCACGGTCAGGATCCTGTTTCTTGACTTTTCCAGTGCCTTTAATACCATCCGGCCCTGTATGCTTCAGGAAAAACTGAACAGGATGGAGGTGGACCCCTGCCTGGTGGCTTGGATCTCCGACTACCTCACCGACAGACCACAGTACGTCAGGCTGAAGGACATCACGTCTGACACTGTGGTCAGCAGCACAGGAGCACCACAGGGAACTGTGCTGTCCCCTCTTCTCTTCACCCTGTACACCTCTGACTTCTGCTACAACTCTGAATTGTGCCATATTCAGAAGTTTGCAGACGACACGGCCATCATGGGGTGTATCTGGGATGATCAGGAAGAGGAGTACAGAAGTCTGGTGAGGAACTTTGTCGCATGGAGTCACACAAACCACCTGCAACTCAACACCTCAAAGACTAAGGAACTGGTTGTGGACTTCGGGAGGTCCAGAGAAGGTCCACTGCCGGTTCAGATAGAGGGGGAGGAGGTGGTCAACAAGTACAAGTACCTCGGGCTGTGGGTGGACAATAAACTGGACTGGTCATGCAACACAGAGCACCTGTATAAAAAAGCCCAAAGCCGACTGTACTTCCTCAGGAGGCTGAGGTCTTTTAACATCTGCAGGAAGCTCCTGAGGATGTTTTACCAGTCGGTGGTTGCTGGAGTACTTTTCTATGCTGTGGTGTGCTGGGGGAGCAGCACAGCAAAGAGGGACTCATCCAGGCTGGAGAAACTGATCAGGAGGGCTAGCTCTGTGGTCGGCATGAAGCTGGACACTCTGGTGACAGTGGCAGAGAAAAGGACATTAAAGAAACTGATGGACATTATGGACAATGCCAGACATCCTCTGCACACGGCCATAAACAACCAGAAGAGTCTGTTCAGTGACAGGTTGCTTCTCCCAAAGACAAGAACTAACAGACTTAAAAACTCCTTTGTCCCACACGCCATCAGACTGTTTAACTCCTCTCTGGAGGGGAGAGGGAGGGGAAACAGGAGGACAAAGGAGGGGGGAACAACTAAGCTGTAGTGCCTCTGCACCTCACTGTGCAATACCTTTTGTGCAATACTTTTGTAAATAGTCAACAGTGCAATAGACTCAATACTTGAAATGTGCAATTCACTTGTATTTTTATTTTTATTCCTATTTATTCTATTTATCCCCTTTGTATATTTTATTTATATTGTCTCTGTATTTATATATATGTGTGTGTGTATAACTCTGTAACTTCTGTCGGTGCTGTGCTTTTTTGGAAATCGAATTTCCCAGAGGAACCCACCCGAGGGATTAATAAAGTTCTATCTTATCTTATCTTATCTGTGACAGGCTGATATCTGCTGATATATCTGTGACAGGCTGATATCTGCTGATACATCTGTGATAGGCTGATATCTGCTGATACATCTGTGACAGGCTGATATCTGCTGATATATCTGTGATAGGCTGATATCTGCTGATATATCTGTGACAGGCTGATATCTGCTGATACATCTGTGACAGGCTGATATCTGCTGATACATCTGTGACAGGCTGATATCTGCTGATATATCTGTGACAGGCTGATATCTGCTGATATATCTGTGACAGGCTGATATCTGCTGATATCTGCTGATATATCTGTGACAGGCTAATATCTGCTGATACATCTGTGACAGGCTGATATCTGCTGATATATCTGTGACAGGCTAATATCTGCTGATATATCTGTGACAGGCTGATATCTGCTGATATATCTGTGACAGGCTAATATCTGCTGATATATCTGTGACAGGCTAATATCTGCTGATACATCTGTGACAGGCTGATATCTGCTGATATATCTGTGACAGGCTGATATCTGCTGATATATCTGTGACAGGCTGATCTCTGCTGATACATCTGTGACAGGCTGATATCTGCTGATATATCTGTGACAGGCTGATATCTGCTGATACATCTGTGACAGGCTGATATCTGCTGATACATCTGTGACAGGCTGATATCTGCTGATATATCTGTGACAGGCTGATATCTGCTGATATATCTGTGACAGGCTGATATCTGCTGATATATCTGTGACAAGCTAATATCTGCTGATATATCTGTGACAGGCTGATATCTGCTGATATATCTGTGACAGGCTGATATCTGCTGATACATCTGTGACAGGCTGATATCTGCTGATACATCTGTGACAGGCTGATATCTGCTGATATATCTGTGACAGGCTGATATCTGCTGATATATCTGTGACAGGCTGATATCTGCTGATATCTGCTGATATATCTGTGACAGGCTGATATCTGCTGATATATCTGTGACAGGCTGATATCTGCTGATATCTGCTGATATATCTGTGACAGGCTGATATCTGCTGATATATCTGTGACAGGCTGATCTCTGCTGATATATCTGTGACAGGCTAATATCTGTTGATATCTGCTGATATATCTGTGACAGGCTGATATCTGCTGATATATCTGTGACAGGCTAATATCTGCTGATATATCTGTGACAGGCTGATATCTGCTGATATATCTGTGACAGGCTAATATCTGCTGATACATCTGTGACAGGCTAATATCTGCTGATATATCTGTGACAGGCTGATATCTGTTGATACATCTGTGACAGGCTAATATCTGTTGATATCTGCTGATATATCTGTGACAGGCTGATATCTGCTGATATATCTGTGACAGGCTGATATCTGCTGATATATCTGTGACAGGCTAATATCTGCTGATATATCTGTGACAGGCTGATATCTGCTGATATATCTGTGACAGGCTAATATCTGTTGATATCTGCTGATATATCTGTGACAGGCTGATATCTGCTGATATATCTGTGACAGGCTGATATCTGCTGATATATCTGTGACAGGCTGATATCTGCTGATATATCTGTGGGCTCTAATGAATGAGAATATTTCATAATTAACTGTTATGTAGGGAAAAATCACTGTAGTTGCAATACTGGCCCATGCAGAGCCAAACTATTCATACACAGGAAACTTCTCATTTATCATTAATAAGCAGTAGTTAGAAGTGATTAGCAGATACAGTACTATGTATTTTGCAGCAGATGCTTCCCCTACATGAGCTGGTTCTGGTTTCTTCCTGTTAACTGGGAGTTTTTCCTTCCCACTGTTGCCAAGTGCGGGAGGATTGTCTGATTGTGGGAGATTTAGGTCTTTACCTTATAATATGAGGCGACTGTTCATAAAATTAAATTTAATTTAATTTCTTACTTTGGTAATTCTGAAGGAGGCCTTATAACTATTAAATCTGTATGTGATACTTGTATGGTTATAAGTGGGTAGTCAATAGTGAATTGAATACATTATTAAGTGATGCTAAATATTTGATATCCATATTCTTTTAGAAGCTGATGATGTTGAATGCAGTGTAACTGTTCTGCAGCACAGAGCCTCACAGGCTGTGTGTGATGAACACACCTGACTCCAAGTAAAACAATAAAACAACCAACATCAGAACACGTTTCATGTTTGTAGCTGGAAGCGTTTACAAAAGCAAAGTTGTGCGAGTGTGCGCAACTTACTGACACACATTCTTGTGGCTATTCTGTTTCTTCCAGAAGCTTCCAGTGCCAAGCTGAGGTAACACATCTGCTTTTGCCAGATGTGTGAGCCCCAGTTCCATTTGTTAATCCCTCCTGTGCTGATGTGAGCGCATGTGTAAATAAGCCAATCGCGTACCTGCTTTAACATTCAGCCACGAGGCCCCCCTCGGTGCACGACTCAAAATGAGGAAGCGGTTGCATCAATCACAACAACAGCCTGAACCCTCTCACTGCTGTTTTGATTATCGACCGCGAAGCAGCATCGCGGCGTATTTGATGACGCCTCTGCTGTGGCGCGCCGTAAGTGTCGGACGGTCATTTGTACCGCAGGCCGTCGCTTCTCTGTAGTCGTGGAAAGCCGAATGATCGGCTTGTCTGATTGTGCACAACTGTCCGCCCGGAGCTCCTGTCAATGATCCGTCTTTTTTGGTGCTTTGTTGTACTTATTGATCTGATATGTCACCTGTCTCGAATCGGTTATGACGAAGCTGACGATCAGTCATTTGAGAGGAGGAGTTGTTTGTCTCTGTTTCCATCTCCATATTTCACTCGCTCGGTTCTTGTTTGTGTCCCCTGGCGTTGTCTGGAGCTGAACGTGAGGGAGGAAAAGAAGGATGACATATCACATCGGCACTGAGAGGTTTTTGTTTTTAGCTCTGCAGGGGAAAACACAATATCAGAACCCTTATTTTGCCCCCGGCTGCCTCAGTGGTCATTTTATCTCAGTCTCACACAGAACACCAGCGATTCTTATCACTTTACATCAAATAATATGTTAGGATATTGGATAGGAAAAAGATATTGCCCTTGGTCTATCCTAGTCAGCACTTTGTTGCTGTCGGGGCTCCTCTGGGATTTAGATTTTTATTCTTTTTATTTTTGAAGTGTGCAGTAAAAGAAGAACTTTGCTGTGTCCTGGTGAAAATCTGATTCCTCACAGCAGACATGAGGTCACGTGCTGTCTCTGTGATTTACATCAGAATTGTTTCAACCAGAGTCTGTCTTCTCTCACCTGCAGAGGTTTGTCGGGAACGGGAACTCGGAGAGCGTCGTTCAGAACAAGCTGTCCCACCCTGTGAGGACACGCTTCCTGCGATTCGTCCCCCTTGACTGGAACCCCAGTGGCTGGATGGGCCTCAGGGTGGAGGTGTACGGGTGCTCCTACAGTGAGTAACACTCAGCCTGCAGTTAATCCCATGGTATCAAAGTCTGCACTGACCCTCTCTAGTCACACTGCGTGTATCGATTTATTTATTTATACACTTGGTTTTGTAGCGTAGGACAAATACTTCAAAATGTATGATGCTGGATTCTTGGAGTATTTACTAGCACAAGGAGCATTATTGTAATTATTTTCATTTTAAAAGCATCAGTGTTTCAAAAGCACTTTACGGAGCTTTGGGACCTGTGTACAGACCAGTGATTTAAACCTTCGCCCTCACAGCTTTGGTCTGCTGCCACTGTTAGCTCTTCTATTCACAAGTTTGACAGTTGAAAATTCTCTTTCCAAATTTGTCTTGCCTGTCACATTTTCATAAATGTTTTTGTAGCTTAAATTTACAGAAGTTTCCAAGGTTTAAATGCACCACAGGAAGACAGCCTTGCTGTTTTTTAAACAGGACCACTATGTGGATATATCGACTGAGTGTGCATGTGTTTCCTGATAAGCTTTTGCCCTTTTGTTTGGGATTAAGAGGTTTTGGAATGAATGTGAATAAATGTCACCACAAAGCCACACAAACATACCTCGCCCTGCCAATGGGCGAGACAAGGCAGCACTCAGAGATCTCCAGTGCAGTAGTAAATAGTAAATGGAATGGTTCTTATATAGCACTTTTCTGCTCTGAGCTCTCAAATCACTTTACATCACACATTCATATTGTACAAGCACTTTTTTCTATGCTTTTTCTGTGTAAGTGCTTTCTATCTAACATCCACACACACTCACACTCCGATGGACGCAGCGCAGAGCAACTTGGTACTTAGTATCTTGCCCGAGGATATTTGGCGTGCAGACTGGAGCAGCCAATAATCGAACCACAAACCTCGGCATTAGTGGAGCATCTGATGACCTGTCGATGCACCATTCTGGACTGCTCCAACAACACATCTGTAAGAGTTCAAATATCTTACAGTTTTCAGGTTGTTGTGTCTCTCTGTGTGGGCTTTATGGGACAAGCGCTATGTGACATTTAAACCTGTGACACACACTGATAGCAGAGCAGCACCACCCCTGAAGGTGTGAAACTTGGTGCTTTTAGCTGCATCGGCTTATAATATCTCACACCAAGCAAACACTAATGAAAGCATCTGGATAGAAAAGGCATCGTGTCCATTATTGGTATTATTGGTATATAATCATTGTGCAACAGTCTTTTAAAAGCAAAGCAATGACTTGTGATTATAACAGAAGCAAAAATGAACACAGTGCGTTTTATATATCTTGAACAGTCAATAAAAAGCACGTAATGGGGATTCACTGGTGCACCTCGCCCACACGTTGTGAAGCAGCACTAACTAGATGAGCCAGTGAATTACTGCACACTGGAACACCATCAGAACAGGTCATGGTGAACAGTTTTATGATACCGACCACCTCAGCAATGTTGGAGAAGTGACTGCCTCATACAGCGCAGTACAAATTAAAGCTGAAATCTGAAGATTTAACTCCTGCAGGTAAGTGGTTCTGGTGGAGTGGCATGCCTCGGAAACTGAAAACATGCACTTTTGGACCCAACCCACACGTTTTGCTTGCATAATTTAGGTCTACTTTTTTTCCTTTTCACTGGATCTCAACCTCGTTGAAGACCAATGGAAGATTTTAGATGGATGTCTCAGACAGCCGTAACTACCATCATCTGAACACCAAATAATAGTATGTCTTTGTAAAAATGTTCCTTTCCTCCTGCAGACCTTTGGAGAGTCACTGCACAGGAAGCTGTTCATGTGGGGCATGATGATCCAACGCCTTACCAGACATTTTGTATTTCCTGCGGTTTTTCGTACTGTAATACTCTGAGTCATTAAAATCGGATGAGTGTAGCAGTAAGGAATTACAGATTCCAAAAGCTGCACAGGACAAGATCTCTGGAACGGGCTCACCTCAGTGGAATCGCATAGCTATTATCAATACTATCATTTCCACCAGAGTTTTATATTCGTGTTTATATATGCGGTTTATATATCCATGGGTTATTCTAGTGTATTGTGGTGACATTAAATTATAATAAATTGTGCCAAATGGCACAGGTTGCTTTGTCGCATGCTTTATCATTGTCTGTTGTTCTTTATAGAAGCGCATTATTCTCCTGACACTGAGTCACTGAGGTTTTATGTATCCAGACATAACAGAAACCATGTGCTGCTTGCCAGGCTCAGATGAACAAAACATGGCATTAGACCGTATTATTTAGCTGCTGGACAGATGGCTTCACATCTAACACTAGAATACTTTAGTATAAAGAGGAGTTCATGTTCAGCTCAATGACAGTAAAAAGCCCAGGTCCTGTGGGTTCAAAGCAATACCAGTTCCCACCACTCCTCCATAACTCCTCCATAAAATCTTCCTCCATGATCATGATCATGCCGGTGAGGTCTGGATGCTGGATGCTCTGATCCTACTTTAACGTATTTTTGCTTATTTTTTGCTATTTTCTGTTGCTATCTGCCTGATCTTGCATTATTGACATTATTGTAATTACACATTTACAATACAACAGAGATACTCTCATTTCTACTAGTCCATAATATACGTACATTTCATCGTGTTTAACTCTGGTTAAATCTGGCCAAGCGAGTGCCGGCAGGAGAACAAAGGACGTGACCCAAAGCGAAGGCTATGAGGGAAATGAGCCAGCATCAGGAACAGGCTATGGGTTCACACACAGCCTTGCTAAGTATCCTACTAGCCAATGTTCAGTCCTTCCAGAACAAGCTTGACAACCTCAAGGTCCGTGTCAAGTTCCAGAGAGACATTTGGGACTGCAGCCTCCTGAATAAAAACTGGCATTTCTCCCTTTACGTGCTCTGGCTCACCCAACCTTTTTTTTTTTAATTATTTCTGGGTTTTACCGTTTACGATGCGGGTTACAGGCATTGATTAACACAATCTGCAAAAAAAACCAAACAATCAGGAGTGACCAGTAGCCAGATTATTGATTTTAAAATTTGAGAATTAAATTCGCCTTATGTTATTCACGTATGCTGTTAACTCCTCCATCCTGTAAATCTCTAGTGTTATTTCCCACCACAATGATAAAGTTGGTACATCTTGTAATAACCATTTCTTTGTTATACATTTTTTACTTGCAACTAGCAACATTTATTTTTTTAATAATAGATTGGATTCATATAGCGCTTTTCAAGGCACCCAAAGCGCTTTACAATGCCACTATTCATTCACTCTCACATTCACACACTGGTGGAGGCAGCTACAGTTGTAGCCACAGCTGCCCTGGGGCAGACTGACAGAAGCGAGGCTGCCATATCGCGCCATCGGCCCCTCTGGCCAACACCAGTAGGGTAAAGTATCTTGCCCAAGGACACAACAACCAGGATAGAGAGCCTGGGGATCGAACCGGCGACCTTCCAGTTACAGATACGCTTCCCAACCCCCTGAGCCATGGTCGCCCCTAGACCATTCCTGTGGCGTACATCCAAAAAAATTGTTTTCATTCCAAAAGGGAATGTACAGTTGAAAAGTTTTTGTAGTGTTTCGTGAACGTCTTTCCAATAAGTCCTGATCAAAGGGCAGTCCCACATTATGTGAGTGTGGTGTGCTCGTTGGTGTCCACATTTTCTCCAACATACAGGGGGATTCCCGTCATAATGAGTCTTTTGGCAAAGGGTGATAAAGAACCTTATCATAGTTTTCCATCCAAATTCCCTCCATCTTCGTGAGGAAGTGCATTTCCATTGTCGTTCCCATATTTGAGTCCATTCATCCTTTGTTATGCACACTCCTCCCTCCTCCCATAATCCGGTCGTTAAGTCTGACGTCACTAGCCGTGTCTGGGTCTAAACTCCGCTGCAGGTCCATATATCAAACGATCACTGTGGCATTACTGAGAGTTGAAAAACTGTCTAAAGTCTTTCATCTTTAATAAAATGATCAGCGTTCTGCTCTACCAGGTGTAACAATTGAGTTTAACATCCAGGCATCCATGAAAACGGAAGTTATGACATTTAACGGCGTTAGAAGTTAGCAGGGAGTTAGCTCGCTAGCTTCTATCTAAATACAATATAGCATGTCCTGACTGCGGGGTTTTGGAAACAAATTCAAACGTACAGCTCTGTTATCACTTCCAACATAAATGAAGACAGGAAACTAAACAGCAGTGACGTTTGTAGGGTTACTGAAGTTGGGCTAGCTGGTATATAATGATGTGCTACGCGACCGCTAGCGACACAGCTATGTTAGCATAATATAAACAAGCTAACTTTTTTTCCACTCGATAAAAGTTAACGTGAGTGTTCTCGGTGGTCAGGAACAAATGTAATCGCATGGCAGGATGCTGTAAAAGGACCAAACTTCAGCCAGGAGAACAACTGAGATAATCCATCCACAATACGAGGTTAGTCATTCATATACTGCTGCATGGGCTGGGCTGTAGCTACATCCTAAGGTTTTAAAAACTGAGCTTAAATAAATGATTAGCGGTAATAAAAGCCGAGGGAGGTCAACAGTGATCACTGACTGTTTTAGGAGCTTTTTGAGATCAAATAGAAGAAAATACAAAACATTAAACATGTTAACAACACAAAAGCCATATTAAACGCAGACTACTTTAGGCCCGGAAGTAGGATTCGTCACGTCATCACTTAACGACCGGATATCTTCACATATTCAGTTAAGTGAAAAAGCTTATTTGTAAGAAATGTATACAAAAAGGAAATTTTTATTTTTTATTGACACTATATGCCTTTTTAAGCATAGCTATCAAATCGACATTAGTGTTCAACGCCACTCTGATTGTTGTCTTAATATAATGTCTTATTTGCAAGTATCGATAAAAATCCTGCTTTTCGAGATTGTATTTTTGTTTCCGTGTATGAAAACTAATTAAGTTCCCATCTTTAATCAGACTATCGAATGTAGGTAATCCTTTAGCAGACCAACTTTTAAAACATGAGTCCAATTTATTTGGGGCAAAATCAGTCATATGCATACCATTTAAATAAAGCCAAGTCCTGTTCCAATTTAAATTCCCTCACAACATTTCTCCATACATTAAGTGTACATTTCACCCTTGTCTATATATTTTTGAATGTTTAAGTCCATCAGGACAGCTTGTATTGGAAAAGAAAACATGCTCTCCTCAATATTTTTCCATTGTGCTTTATAGCTTATATCACACCAGTTAATCACAGTCTTCAACTGAGCAGCCCAAAAATAATTTTTCAGTGACGGCAGCTCCTCCTGTGTTTTTTTTTAAAACAAACCCTTGGTCTCTTCCCTCCCCGTATAAATCGTGATATAATTTTGTCCCATTTGTTAAATTGGCTTTGATCAATTTGTATTGGTAGTGTTTGGAATAAATACAGTAATCTTGGCAGAATATTCATTTTGATGGATTCAATTCGTGAGTATAAAGTTAGAAAGGGAATCTAACTTTCTAACTTTATACATGATATCAAACATGTTCCATCATTTGATATCATCCACTATTCTCTTCTGCAGGGAACCAAAATTCTCCTCAAATAATTTAGTTAGGTCTTTAGGTATGACAACTCTCAAGTATTTCAATGATTTTCTTGCCATCTCATTGGATATTGAGCAACCAAGTGAGCTGGGGGGCTATAGTTATAGTTAAGTATTTGAGTTTTGGACATATTAATTTTATACCCAGAAAGTTTCCCAAATTTTTGGCATAGATTCATCAGTTCAGGTAGAGAGTTTGTGGGCTGTTCTAGGTATATTAATATACCATCTGCATAGCAAGCAAGCTTATGTTCCTGTTCTCTAATGTTTATTCCCTTGATGTCTTTGTTTTGTCTGATTGATTGTGCCGGAGGTTCTAAGTATAATGCGAATAAAAGTGGAGACCAAGCGCAGCCTTGTTTATTTCCTCTTTGCAGAGCGAAGCTATTTGAGAGATAACCATTAACTTAAATTCTTGCAGTAGGGTTAGTATATAATGCCTTCACTGTATCAATAACTCCATTATGTAAGCCAAATTTGTTCAAGACTTTGTAAAGAAAGTCCCAATTTACAGAGTCAAAAGCTTTTTCTGCATCGATACTCATAAGCATGGCTTTAATTTTAGATGTTTGTATCTGATTTATTACGTGAAGAGTTCTGCGTATATTGTCCTGTGTCTGCCGATTTCTTATGAACCCCGTTTGGTCATTACTAATTAGGTTGGGTAAAAATTCTTCCATTCATCTGGCCATTATAGAGGTAAACAGTCTGTAATCTATGTTGAGGACAGAGATGGGTGTATATGAGCCACACTCAGTTTTGTCTTTACCTTCCTCTGGGATAGCCGAGATGATAGCCTCATTCCAACTCGGTGGGATTTGTGCTTTTTTTAACGCCCAGTTGAAAGTAGAGAGTAATATAGGGATCAATTCCTGTTTAAATTCCCGATACCACTCTGCGGTATAACCATCGGAGCCCGGTGACGTGTTTGTTTTTATTGATGGCTTTCATGAGTTCAGTTTCTGTCACTATCATTATTTTATTTTGTTCCTCATTCAAACTTGGTAGGTATAAAGAATTCAGAAAATTGTCAATTTCGTACTCAGCTCCACCTGGAACCTTAGCGTATAATGTTTTATAAAATGATTCAAAGGCTTCCTGTATCTTACGTAGATTAGTCATCATGTTTCCAGTCTCTGGGTGTTTAATTTTAGTTATAGTATTCTCTACAATTTTCTTTTTAAGTTTCCATGCTAAGATTTTCATTGAATTTTATCCACATTCATAATATTTCTGTTTCAAATATAGCAATTTTCTCTTTATCGCTTGTGTATTCAGCTTATTTATTTCATTTCTGATCATTGTTAGTTGTTTTAGAGTGCTGGTTGAAGGCATTTGTTTATGCTCACTTTCTAATTGTTTTTGAGTCTTTTGTAATTCTGCCATTTTTTTCTCTCGAGCTTTTTTCTGAAAAGAGGCAAATGCTATGATCTCCCCTCTTATGAAAGCTTTTAATGCATCCCATAGTATTGGAGGTGACACTTCTCCGTTATCATTTGTTTCAAGGTAATATTTGAGTTCTTTCAATACTTCTTTTTTTTAAATTTTACATCTTTAAGCAAAGATGAGTTCAATTTCCATGTTGATGTTTTGGGGTATACGTTTAAATCAATTGTCAGATACAGTGGTGCACGGTCACTTACAGGGAGTGCAGAATTATTAGGCAAGTTGTATTTTTGAGGAATAATTTTATTATTGAACAACGACCATGTTCTCAATGAACCCAAAAAACTCATTAATATCAAAGCTGAATGTTTCTGGAAGTAGTTTTTAGTTTGTTTTTAGTTTGAGCTATTTTAGGGGGATATCTGTGTGTGCAGGTGACTATTACTGTGCATAATTATTAGGCAACTTAACAAAAAACAAATATATACCCATTTCAATGATTTATTTTTACCAGTGAAACCAATATAACATCTCCACATTCACAAATATACATTTCTGACATTCAAAAACAAAACAAAAACAAATCAGCGACCAATATAGCCACCTTTCTTTGCAAGGACACTCAAAAGCCTGCCATCCATGGATCCTGTCAGTGTTTTGATCTGTTCACCATCAACATTGCGTGCAGCAGCAACCACAGCCTCCCAGACACTGTTCAGAGAGGTGTACTGTTTTCCCTCCTTGTAAATCTCACATTTGATGATGGACCACAGGTTCTCAATGGGGTTCAGATCAGGTGAACAAGGAGGCCATGTCATTAGTTTTTCTTCTTTTATACCCTTTCTTGCCAGCCACGCTGTGGAGTACTTGGACGCGTGTGATGGAGCATTGTCCTGCATGAAAATCATGTTTTTCTTGAAGGATGCAGACTTCTTCCTGTACCACTGCTTGAAGAAGGTGTCTTCCAGAAACTGGCAGTAGGACTGGGAGTTGAGCTTGACTCCATCCTCAACCCGAAAAGGCCCCACAAGCTCATCTTTGATGATACCAGCCCAAACCAGTACTCCACCTCCACCTTGCTGGCGTCTGAGTCGGACTAGAGCTCTCTGCCCTTTACCAATCCAGCCACGGGCCCATCCATCTGGCCCATCAAGACTCACTCTCATTTCATCAGTCCATAAAACCTTAGAAAAACCAGTCTTGAGATATTTCTTGGCCCAGTCTTGACGTTTCAGCTTGTGTGTCTTGTTCAGTGGTGGTCGTCTTTCAGCCTTTCTTACCTTGGCCATGTCTCTGAGTATTGCACACCTTGTGCTTTTGGGCACTCCAGTGATGTTGCAGCTCTGAAATATGGCCAAACTGGTGGCAAGTGGCATCTTGGCAGCTGCACGCTTGACTTTTCTCAGTTCATGGGCAGTTATTTTGCGCCTTGGTTTTTCCACACGCTTCTTGCGACCCTGTTGACTATTTTGAATGAAACGCTTGATTGTTCGATGATCACGCTTCAGAAGCTTTGCAATTTTGAGACTGCTGCATCCCTCTGCAAGATATCTCACTATTTTTGACTTTTCTGAGCCTGTCAAGTCCTTCTTTTGACCCATTTTGCCAAAGGAAAGGACGTTGCCTAATAATTATGCACACCTGATATAGGGTGTTGATGTCATTAGACCACACCCCTTCTCATTACAGAGATGCACATCACCTAATATGCTTAATTGGTAGTAGGCTTTCGAGCCTATACAGCTTGGAGTAAGACAACATGCATGAAGAGGATGATGTGGACAAAATACTCATTTGCCTAATAATTCTGCACTCCCTGTATGTCTATTGTACCCATCTCACATGATTGGATTTCATCCCTATCTTTTCCAAACATCATGAAATAATCTATCCTTGTATAAAGGGAATGTGGAACTGAGTAATGAGAATAATCTCTCCTTGTAGGGAAACGATTTCTCCATACGTCAATTAAATCTACCTCTTCATAAAGTGCAGAGACTCTTTTATACAAAGTACTTGATTCCAGCATTCTTCTATTAGAGCTATCTAAATCCGGCCACAGGCAAATATTCAGATCGCCGCCACAAATCAAGGGGCCTTGGGTTTCTGTCACCATTATATTAATAATTTTTTTAAAGAAACTCAGGTCACTTCCTTGTGGTGCATAAACATTCATTAATGTAACCAGATTACCATCAACCGTTCCCCGAACCAGTATAAACCTCCCCTCCTTATCCTTAATTTCAGACAACTTTTCAAAGTTTAGATCCCTAGAGATTAAGATCACCACACCTCGCCTGCGGCCAGATTTGTATGATGAGGAGAACATGTTTGTAAAGCCCATTCTCTTGAGTTTTCCATGTTTATTATTAGTCAAGTGGGTTTCTTGGAAATATACGATTTATGCTCAATCTTTCTTCATTTTAGTTAGAAATGGATGACATCAAGCTGTATGCCAAGACTGTATGAAACATCGATTCACTGATCCACACCACCAGAATATACAACAAGGACACTGGGATGTCATTCAGGCTGGAGAAGCCGCATGATAACAACGAGAGGGAAAGTAGTCGGAACTGAGGGGACCGAACTACCAGAAGGCAGCATTGCAGACATCATGGTAATCAGATCCAAGTACCTGGTGATCCCAAAGGTACAAGGAAACTACAAAGAGGCTGCTAGGACAGCTGCAACCACCAAGTACCTGCAGAGGGTCAGGCTGTGTCCTGAGGAGTCAGCTGAACGGTAAGAACAAGATCCGGGCTATCAACACCTACGCCCTGCCCGTGATCAGGTACCCTGCTGGGATAATAAGCTGGCTGAAGGAGGAGATAGAAGCCACTGACATCAAGACAAGAAAGCTCCTGACCATGCATGGAGGGTTTCACCTAGGGGTGGGTGGTATGAACGGTATACGGTAGAAACTATATAAATTTGGCCAACGGTAGAGATTTTGACTATACCACTCTACCGCGATAGCGCATGTTGATGGTGTCATCAAGCAGAGCCTGTTTTGGTCGAAAGCATTGCAGCGGCTGCAAACAATATCATCTGCAAATTATGCCGGGTGACAGTAATAGCAAAGAGACGAAGCACTTTTGGAAGATGGGGAAAGCCAAAAACTGCGCTTCCTCCACTTCGCTACCATTGATACATTAATGCAGTATTCTATCACAGCGGCTCTATTCCCGTGTTGTTGCAGTGCATTAATGACTAACCTCATACTGTGGATGGATTATCTCAGTTGTTCTCCTGACTGAAGTTTGGTCCGTTTACAGCATCCTGCTATGCGATTGCATTTGTCTCTAACAATCAGGAACCTTCACGTTAACTTTTATCGAGTGGAAAAAAATTGGCGTTCATCCTCCAGCTTCACTGTGCTAATGTTATGCTAACGTAGCTGTTTTGCTAGCAATCACGTAGGACAGGACATCATTATATACAAGCTAGTCCAGCTTCAGTAACCCTACAAACATCACTGCTGTTTAGTTTTCTGTCTTCATTTATGTTGGAAGTGATAGCAGAGTTGTACGTTTTAATTTTTTCAGAAATCTCTCAGTCAGAACATGCTACATCATGTTTAGGTGGAAGCTAGCGAGCTAACTTCCTGCTAACTTCCAACTCCGTTGAATTGAATAAATTCTGTTTTCATGGATGCCTGGATGTTAAACTTAATTGTTCCACCTGGTAAAGCAGCAACGCTGATCATTTTATTAAAGGTGAAAGAATTTAGACAGTTTTTCAACTCTCAGTGATGCCGCAGTGTTTGTTTGACTTTGGGACCTGAAGTGGACAGAGTTTAGGACCCAGATTACTCTGCGAGGTTCCTGACTACGGCAGCTGTAATGCTCCGACAATCCATCAGGCGGTGCGTCTTCGTAGCTTACCAAAGTCGGACTAAAACATTTTTGGACAGATTTCTACGCGCCATGTAGCACATAAAATCGGTTCGAGGTCAGTAAGCACAACCAGAATTCATACATAAGGCACACTGTCGCTTTTGAGAAAATTAAAGCATTTTAAGTGTGCCTTGTAGTGTGTAAAATACGTTATACAGAAGAAAAGAATATATCGCGATATATATCGTTACCGCACATGCTTCAAATTATACCGTAATATGGATTTTAGGCCATATCGCCCAGCCCTAGTTTCACCCCAAGTCCAGCACTTGGCTGTACGCTAAGTGGAAGGAAGGAGGCCGGGGACTGGTGAGTGTCAGCATGAGACAACGACAATCCACGATGTTCAGGAGACGCCCACTAGGGTGGTGGCAAATGGCTGAGCTAAGATCCTGTGGGACTTCAACATACATACGGGCAAAATGGTGATGGCTAACCAATCAGACATAGTAGTGGTGGACAAGAAGAGGAAGATGGCTGTAGTGATAGATGTAGCGGTTCCAATTGACAGCAACATCAGGAAGAAGGAACATGAGAAGCTCGTGCAGTACCAAGGCTCCAGAGAACAGCTCGAGAAGATGTAGAGGGTGAAGGTAACAGTGGTCCCAGTGGTAAAGGTTTGAATCATATCTATCTATTAGACTCCAGTTTACCCAAGTAAATGGAAAACCTTCACACATTAATTATGGAGTTCCACAGGATCCTACATTGGGGCCAGTTCTATTTACATTATATTATTCTTCCCTTAGGGAGTATTATTAGATATATCATACACTTCCATTACTATGCAAATAATACCTACACGATAGCCATGATGCACAGTTTTGTCTATCTATGAGGACAAACACAAATTAGTTAAATTGCAGGAATAACTAAAAGCAGGGGTGGAAGAACTCAAGGGCTGGTGTCCTGAACGTTTCCGATGTGTCCTTGATCAAACACAGCTGATTTAAACAGCTGAATGACCTCCTCAACATGTGTCTTAAGTTCTCCAGAGGCCTGGTCATGAACTTATCATTTGATTCAGGTGTGCTGACCCAGGGTGAGATCTAAAACCTGCAGTCTAGAGTTCCCCATCCCTGCATTAAAGTATGATCTGTATGACCTCTGATTTCCAGCTTCTAAAATAAAAACTGAGGTTATTGGAGTAATTTTTGACCACGCTATGTCCCTACATAGCAAATATGCAGGGATGCTTTCTTGTATGTACACAATATCTCTAAAATTACAAACATCCTGTCTTAGAGTGCTGCAAAAAACAGTTAATTAAAGTTCATTACTTCTAGATTTGGACAATTATATATAATCATTATCAGCTCGTTCTAACAGCTCCATGTAAAGACTTCACAATACTGCAATAAAGGGACTGACGGGGACAGAGACATATTATATTGCTCTCATATTAGTTTCTCTTTAGTGGTTCCGTGTTAAATCTACAATGAAATGTAAAATCCTATATAAAGTACTCACATACAAGGTCTTGATTAATCAGGTCCTATCATATCTTAAAGACCTCATAGTACCGTATCACCCCCGATAGAGCAGTTTCCTTTCAGATTGCAGGCTTACTTGTAATATTTAGTATTAAGTGGAAAGGAAGGCAGAGACTTCAGCCCCTTTTTATGTGAAACCAGCTCCCAGTTTGGATTGGGGAGACAGACATCCTGTAAACTTTTAAAGTTCAGTTTAAATAGTTTCTTTTGGATAAAAGTTTTGGTAATGGCTGGATCAAGTGACCCTGAACCTTTCCTTCGATGCACTCCAAAAAACATTTACCTCTTTTAACTTTTTATGTGTTTATAAAGCATTTTAATCATTAGTTATTATTATTCTCTGGCTTTTTTGCACAGTGTGTCTTTTGTCATTTCTCACAACCCCGACCGATCACAGGGAGTGTTTCATTTCTGCTGATGCCAAATACTTGCTCATAGAGGGTCCTCTGATAATTGGGATTTTCTCTCTATTATTCGAGGCTTTTACCTTACTATTTTTGTTATCTGGTGCTGAATGAATTCAGCTGAACGAGCTGGTGGGGCCGAGTTGCCTTTTTATTGTGTGGACACATACTAAAAAACATGTTTTATTTGCAGAATGCCAAATGCCTGAACCCAAGAGAGGCTAGGTACCAGTTGCTATTTAGTTGGTTTACCTTCATAATCACGTACTGTGCAGGTTTCCAAAATATTAACCTGAAGCTCTCGTCTGACAGTTCTCCACAGATTTCAGCTTTCCTGAACCAAGATCCTTCCTCACTCTTTCAGTGCCATAGAATATATCTTAGCCTGGACAGTACTAAATGTGCCAGGAGTAAAACTGGAACTAGTAGGTCAGTTAGTAAGTAAGAGTAATAAAATTTCATTTGTTTAGCACCTTTGATAACAATCACAAAGTGCTTCACAGAAAATAAAACATGAAAACAAAAATTAACCAAAGCCAAGTTTAAAAAGATGAGTTTTTAGCTGTTTTTTAAAAAGAGACCACTGAGTGCACAGATCTCAAGCTCAAAGGGCGAGAGCTCCAGTCTTGGGGCCACAGTTACAAAAGCTCTGTCACCTGTCGGTAGCAGCCTCGTATGATGGACAACCAGCGAGCCCTGATCACATGACCTCAGGGACCTGCTGGGGAGGTATGGATGTAAAAGAGCTCTGAAAAGAACTCCAAGATTCCTGGTAGGAGCACAAACGGACTTTGGTTTTCTCCTCATTATGTAGAAAAAAGTTATCAGTCATCCAACCTCTAATGGAGTCTATGCACCTATGCAAAATCTGTAGTTTGGAAACATCTTGGGGCTCAAAGGAACCCACCCAGTGTCTCAGCCCATCTAGCAAAATATGATGATCAACAGTATCAAAGGCAGAGGTCAGGTCCAACTCAGCAAAACGGAGCATTCTCCTCATCACATCAAGACATCACTGAACACTCTAAGAAGTGCAGTTTCAGTAGAGTGGGCTCCGCGGATGAATTTATGCAGAGTGTATCCAGAACAGTTATAAGCTGCGTAGCCACAACCTTTTCTAAAATCTTAGCAATGAATGGGAGTTTTGAAATTGGTCTATAACTGCTAAGCAGAGAAGCGTCAAACTTGGGTTTTTTGTTGCAGCTGTTCCTCTTCCTGTTCCCTATTGCCGTATTGGCACTTACAGAACCTCCGATTTTTTTGTGGCCGGCCTCGATCGGAAGTAACAAAGTCATACTAGCCATCATATACAGATTTCTAAGAGACCTACTGTCATTGAAACAGCAAACTGGTTAATCATGTGTTCCAGCTTTATGGCATTCCTTGTGGCATTTAATGGAGGTCCCCTCTTTGTCTCTCAGGTCTCAAAAATCTTTGCAAGCTAAACTTAGTTTGATCCTTAATCTAATGGAGAAATGGTGAAAACTAGAAACAGCATTATGGTGTTTGATGTTATCAGATCCATGGTCCTGGAGCTCTCATTTGGCCTGGTTAGAATATCTGCATAATACATTTACCTCCTCTGCAACTGGTCACTGCTCTTCTGAAGCCTCTTAAGCCTCTTAAAGCTTCCATTGTTCCCCATTCTACAAGGCAGTGACTGTCCCATCGGTTTAACACTATCTTTGCCAACATGTGCATGGAAGCAGGCTATCGCAGTTCTTCTTCGAACTGCTGAACAAAATTGCCACCCTGCAGACAGGAGGAGAACCCTGTCTGCCCAGTATGTTCCAGAACGTTTGGCTTCCATCAATGGGACATTACGTTGATGCACCTTTTAAAATGTACAGAGCAATAGATTACCTGTATCCATGATAATCACTCAAACTTGCACATTTCTCAAATAAAGCCAGTGTCTTCCAGTCTTCTGCCCACACTCCACTGAACCACTCTCTCTTTTTCTGGATAGCTGCCTAACTGTCTGCTGCTCGTTCAAAGCCGCTGTTCTGGAAACTAACAAGCAAGATGTCAAAATGACATTAAAAATACCTCTTCTGCCATTGTTTACATCCTCCGATGACCTCCCTGCTCGGTACCAGTTGGGAAAATGTATTCCTGTCGTTTGATTATCTTTACGTAAAACGTTTAAACCACCAAGTTGTCTGAGTCTGCTCTCAGGTCCAGTTCATGCTGAAAATATGACAGTATCTGCACTGTGATTTGTAAGATGCACATGAGCTAAGACAACCAAATAGATATTAGACACACTTTAATTGTCCTTTACTTACAGTCACTGACGTAATACTGACTCTAGAGTTGATCCTTTTCTTGTAGAGTCATACGTGGCAGACTTTGATGGCAGAAGCTCATTGCTGTATCGGTTCAACCAGAAGTCCATGTCGACGGTCAAGGACGTGATCTCTCTGCGCTTCAAAAGCCATCAGGCCGAGGGCGTATTGCTGCATGGAGAGGGGCAGAGAGGAGATTACATCACCCTAGAACTTCACAGAGGAAGACTGGACCTCTACCTCAACTTAGGTGAGCTCTGTTTTTCCAGTGTTCCTGTGGTCATTGACGTGTCATTGCTAGAGATGAAGAGCGTGAGTGTGTTTGAGGGGATATGGGGCCTTTAGAGGAGATATATTTTGGAGGATGTCTTTACGATTAAGTTATCATTGGCTCAACCTGAATGTATAATAAGCTCACTGAATGTGAAGAGTAGTGCTGTTCCTCACAAACGATACTGAAAGGTACAGACCAGCTTGGCTTTGTTGAGAGAAGTTTGAGAAGCAGTGCCTACTTCCACCTGTACATACACAAATACAGCGTCATTACTGGAGATGTGTCTGCTCACTGTCTTCTTGGTCTTCTGTTTGTAAAGATGATAGCAGAGCGAGGTTCAGCAGCCATCGTGTTCCTGTCACTGTGGGCAGTCTGCTGGATGACCAGCACTGGCACTCGGTTCATATAGAGCGCTTCAACAAGCAGGTTAACCTCACAGTGGACTCCTACACACAGCGCTTCCAAACCAAAGGGGAAGGACACTCACTGGAGGTGGACTACGAGGTGAGTCCATGTGCTGACTGGATTACAGACAGTGGAGGTTAGACAGCAGTTAATGGATTTAGCTGCTGAGGATGAGACAACCCTGTCATTATTAAAGCACTGATGAACTGTGCTCATGGTGCTAAACAGACTCTCACCTGAGTATGTCCTGAAAGAGGCTTTATTTGAAATAATCATTTGAAAAACAGAGAGAAACAGAAATAGCAGACGGGTCATTTTTGATTCCTCAAAAGAACAGCTGCCTGCCAAGAACGCTGGCAGCCTCTGCAGACCTTTACACAGCATTTAACATTGTGTGACTCTGCATTGTATGCTGTGCAAACAGGGACATTTTGCTTTAACCCCCAAAGACCTTGGATACATTTTAGCAAAAAAAAAAAAAAACATACCTAGATTCAGTCGGTAAACGCTTCACAACTCTGCAGCCGAACTATACAACCTTGGCCTCTCTGGACACGAGACAAATGGCCCCAGAAACTGTCCTTCAGTCTTATTAAGATTAAAGTGTGAGCAACAGCCTTATGACCGAGAAAATATCGATGCTATTAGTGTGTTTAAGAAAAGGTTTAGCTCTACCAGATTTGATGCTTCACAAATCACAATTTAATCACAGCAGTACTAGGGGGTCTTATTATTGTAGCATACGGAGAGCTGTGCAGACTCTGCTTGGTTTGTGTATTAATAAGAGATACATCCGTGTCCCAGTACTGGGACTGGCGGACTTAAGTGATTCTAACTTTATTTATTGTAAACCCATTCAAGCCATTCATGAACAGAATGTTCATCCTCAGTACATCTGGAACAAAACCAAAAACCATACATGCAGTGGAGTCTAAACAAAACAGAAAACAGTCCAGGGCCTTGGCCAGGAGGACAAAACTAGCAGGAGGCTGACACAGAGGAATTCTGGAGGATGACTGGGAGGCCAGCAGCAGAGATCAACTCTTGATGGAAAAGACGTGGCCTATCTGGAGACTTGGCCAGAGATTACCGATGACTGAAGAGGTCGGACTCCTCTGGTGGCTTGGCCGGGAGCCGGAGGCGACATGGGAGGAGACGGGACTCTTCTGGAGACATGGACAGAGGCTGCCACTGCGACGGAGACCCTCTGGTGACAAGGGCGGAGGTGGCTTGGATGGAGTCTGGCATCCAAGTCCATGCCAGGCTGATATGTCCAGGTGACTGGACAGGACAACAACCACAATGAAGATAATGGAGCCACTTAGACAGGTTGATCAGTGTCTGAGGCAAGCAACCGAGCTGGAGTCCCACCTTTTGTCCAGGGCAGAATGTCGGCAACGGCATGCATGGAGGAGACTCTCTGGAAGCCAGCGGTGACAGTGATGGGACACCGCAGCAGCTACACAGGTGGCCGACCGCCACAGCGAGGAGTTACTGGCTCAGGCTTTGGCTCAGACAGAGCAGGACTGAACACAGCAGGCTGAGCGGGGCCCTGTGGCTCGGACAGTACTGGCTTGGGACGCTCAGGGTCAGACATAGACAGATCAGGGTTGGCATGAAGAGATAAATGCTATAGAGGAATATGCAGTGAGGCAAATTCACACGAACCCAAACATGTTCATGTGCAACTCTGGGAAATGTAGTTGATCGAGTATAGGAGGCTAAACCAGCGGCTTTTGTCTGCTTCTGTTGCTTTGAGGAACAAAGTTCATATACAGTGGGGCAAAAAAGTATTTAGTCAGCCACCGATTGTGCAAGTTCCCCCACCTAAAATGATGACAGAGGTCAGTAATTTGCACCAGAGGTACACTTCAACTGTGAGAGACAGAATGTGAAAAAAAAATCCATGAATCCACATGGTAGGATTTGTAAAGAATTTATTCGTAAATCAGGGTGGAAAATAAGTATTTGGTCACCTCAAACAAGGAAAATCTCTGGCTCTCACAGACCTGTAACGTCTTCTGTAAGAAGCTTTTCTGTCCCCCACTCGTTACCTGTATGAATGGCACCTGTTTGAACTCATCATCTGTATAAAAGACACCTGTCCACAGCCTCAAACAGTCAGACTCCAAACTCCGCCATGGCCAAGACCAAAGAGCTTTCGAAGGACACCAGGAAAAGTATTGTAGACCTGCACCAGACTGGGAAGAGTGAATCTACAATAGGCAAGCAGCTTGGTGTGAAAAAATCAACTGTGGGAGCAATCATCAGAAAATGGAAGACATACAAGACCACTGATAATCTCCCTCGATCTGGGGCTCCACGCAAGATCTCATCCCGTGGGGTCAAAATGATCATGAGAACGGTGAGCAAAGATCCCAGAACCACACGGGGGGACCTGGTGAATGACCTGCAGAGAGCTGGGACCAAAGTAACAAAGGTCACCATCAGTAACACACTACAACGGCAGGGAATCAAATCCCGCAGTGCCAGACGTGTTCCGCTGCTGAAGCCAGTGCATGTCCAGGCCCGTCTGAAGTTTGCCAGAGAGCACATGGATGATACAGCAGAGGATTGGGAGAATGTCATGTGGTCAGATGAAACCAAAGTAGAACTTTTTGGTATAAACTCAACTCGTCGTGTTTGGAGGAAGAAGAATACTGAGTTGCATCCCAAGAACACCATACCTACTGTGAAGCATGGGGGTGGAAACATCATGCTATGGGGCTGTTTTTCTGCCAAGGGGACAGGACGACTGATCCGTGTTAAGGACAGAATGAATGGGGCCATGTATCGTGAGATTTTGAGCCAAAACCTCCTTCCATCAGTGAGAACTTTGAAGATGAAACGAGGCTGGGTCTTCCAACATGACAATGATCCAAAACACACCGCCCGGGCAACAAAGGAGTGGCTCCGTAAGAAGCATTTGAAAGTCCTGGAGTGGCCTAGCCAGTCTCCAGACCTCAACCCCATAGAAAATCTGTGGCGGGAGTTGAAAGTCCGTGTTGCTCGGCGACAGCCCCAAAACATCACTGCTCTCGAGAAGATCTGCATGGAGGAATGGGCCAAAATACCAGCTACTGTGTGTGCAAACCTGGTAAAGACCTATAGTAAACGTTTGACCTCTGTTATTGCCAACAAAGGTTATGTTACAAAGTATTGAGTTGTATTTTTGTTATTGACCAAATACTTATTTTCCACCCTGATTTACCAATAAATTCTTTACAAATCCTACCATGTGGATTCATGGATTTTTTTTTCACATTCTGTCTCTCACAGTTGAAGTGTACCTCTGGTGCAAATTACTGACCTCTGTCATCATTTTAAGTGGGGGAACTTGCACAATCGGTGGCTGACTAAATACTTTTTTGCCCCACTGTATGAGCTACATTTGTTACTGTTATTATCAGCTGTATGAGCCAGTTAGTAATTAATATTGATATCAATATTAACACTGTAGCTGTCCTGTTTATAGTTAAATTCAGTATTTAATTTAAAAATTGTTTGCAACCAACATATGGTTGATTAGTGAAGTCGTTAGCATTGATAAGAAGCTGTGAAAAAAATAGATCTAAAAACTGTTTTTCTTTTAAATGAAGATTAAAATACAGCATGTGTAATAACTATGGGGACATTACGTAAACATGTTATTGACAAGAATGTCAGGCTAGAACAGGCTTTCATCTGCTGCTGCTCTGTTAGAGAAAGCTTTTAAGTCTGGCTTCATTCACAAGAGTGAGGTCATTAGTGAGGTCATTAGTGACATCATTAGTGAGGTCATTAGAGGTCAGGCCCTGATGCCAGCTCATAGTGCTTGGATATGGAGTTCCTCATTATTTCCTGGGGCATGGATTGGGACGTTCTTCCATTAAAAATAAATAAATGAAAAAATGTAACATGTGCTTTGCTCCTGTTACATTAACAAAGGAAAAAGTCTTCCCTCAACTGCTGCGGCAATAAGACCACAGGGGAGTCATATACAGCATGTAACAGGTGTGATGTAGCTTTGGAGGCTGTGAGTGCTGCTCATAGGGGGTCATGTGATTGTTGGGTTTCTCTCTGTATCTATGAAGCGCCTTGAGGCGACTTTTGTTGTGATTGTGCTATATAAATAAAATTGAATTGAATTGAATTGAGTGTTACTCCGTCAGCATCTGCCATAGATTTAATAAATAAATGAACGCTGATATCTCCTCTTTTCACAAACGCATTCATTACCCAACCTGTGCACACACACACACACAAGCCCGTTCAGCTATCTTAGTGAGGACCTTCATTGACATAATGGTTTCCCTAGTTCAGGGGTCACAACCTTTTACACCCAAAGAGCCATTTGGACCCAGTTTCCACGCAAAAGAAAACTCTGGGAGCCGCAAATACTTTTTGACATCTAAAATGAAGATAACTCTGTATATATTCTTTTTTACCTTTATGCTTTGTGTGAACAACTAAGGTGTGTTGCTTATGAAATCCATGAAGTGCTACAGAGAAAATTACATTTTATTTATGTAATTAACACATTTAGATCTCTTAAAGAAATATAACAAAAGCAAAGCTGAACTAAAATGAAACAAACAAAACAAAAACTGTTGTGAGTCATCCTCATATCGCCTTTGGGCTTTTGGAGCCTTGACTTGACTTTTAAAAAATAATTGGAAAAAAGCTCGATGCTGCTGAAAGAGGAAAAATAGATATTTGCAAAATTCTGCCTAAATATGTATTTTACCTGGTTAATGTGTGTGGCGGGGCGTGGTCTGCAGCACCGCTGCAGGGGAGGCGGACGCACCTGAAAAGTGGTCAATAAAGAGAAGCTGAAAAGCGTGTTCATGCAAACATCGTCGGGTCTGCCGTGATATGTTTACAACGGGACTTCTGCTCCTGAACCTCTGCGCACAGCGTCTGCAGGTCGGGGCTGTACGAAGTCACTTTATCTCTACAGGACTGTAAGCTGTCGTCTGTGAGGCGTGAGCGTGTTTGTTTTAACATAGTTCACGGTGGAGCTGCTGACATAATGTGGATCTGAACATCCATAACTGGCCTACCTGGGGTTGAAAGTCTCGATAAATGCACGCCGTTTCGGCGGGTACACCGGCTTCTGCGAGTGTGACGCTTATTTTGAGCGATGAAAAAATTATAGAATATAATTTAATTTTTATATTTCAATATCACAATAATCTTCCAATGTAGAACTACAAGGTAAAAAAGAACTAACATAAATAAAATACACTTCAGCTAAATACTTCTAATTTATTTTCCCAAACCACACGGAGCCGCAGTATAAGGACTAAAGAGCCGCAGGTTGCCGACCCCTGGTCTAGCCCCTCACCCTAACCATTAAAAATGAAGGCCTGACCCTGACCATAACCTAACTGTAACCCTGACACTAAAACCACATTTTGAGCCTCAAAAATGCTTCAAACTTGTGAGGACCGTGGGTGTGTCCTCACAAGTGACTGTTGGTTCTCAAGTATAGTAGAATGCAGATTTCGGTGCTCACAAAGATAGCTAGACAGGAACACACACACACACACATAAACAAACACACACACACACACACACACACACACACACACACACACACACACACACACTTCTATTTATGTTTTGTGTTTGGTATTTTGCATATACTTTGG
>NC_140633.1:4041224-4118724 GCF_057382275.1 Copadichromis virginalis
AGGAAGGATCTGTTTATTGTTCGTGTTACCGTCATCAGAATCCCTCGTCTTTCTCGTCCACTTTTGGAGGTCAAACTGAAATTAGATATAGCGTATCATAGCATCTATACGCAGCAAACAACGTTATCATATTAAAGGCAGTGCGAGACAATCCCCAGGTCCTCCTCTCTGATGTGTGGAAACCCATCCTGTGGGAACATGCTGCACCAAGCACAGATGCAGGGTGGAGGGCATTCCTATATGGAGATGATGTGTGATGCTCTGTTAGCTGAACATCTTCTCTGTGATGCCTGGACCGTAGCGTGGGAGAGCCCGGTGTGTAAACGTGAGCGCGGCGTGCTGAGTGCGCGTCGGGCACAGCGATCGTCCGAAGCTTAAGAAATGAATCATAAACATGGAAACATGGTTTTAATTAAAGGCAGCTACAGATTCTCACCACTTTGCTGGAACAGTGTAACGATGTCAGACACCGAGCAGCATCACTCTCAGCGTAATCATTAAACTGCAGACTTTTGTTTTTCTCCAAAGTTGAACTTTTCCCTTCAGTTTCATTCGCACTGTCACATCACTGTTCCACTGCGTCCTCGTTCAGCTGATAGAAGAGCATTGGCAGGATGAAAATGGGCCCTGACAACGTGGGAGCTGCGTGCACGGGGACCTCAATGTGAAAAGAATTGCGTCTCCATCAGACTCTCGTCAGGAGACGCACAACATGTTGCATGAACACACTGGTGTGGACACGGGGCTGCCACTGACTCTTTGGAGCAGTGATCACATCCAAATATATTTTTTAGAGGCAGGATAAGAGTTGACCTGTTTTTACAGTTGACACAAATGCTTGCGTCAATGCGATCGGCTGTTCCTACCCAGCTAATAGTCCCTGCAGCGTATCAGGTCATTGTTGTGCAAGTCCTCAGACTCATTTAGTTGTTCAGAGTCTGTCTTGTCCTGCTGTCAGACTCCAGCTCCTCCGTCTTGCACTGATTATGATCCTTATTCTGCTGAGGAGATGCTGTGACTACAACACTGGTGCTGTAGCACTGGAACACACTCAGCCCCGGGTTGGATGTGAAAACGATAAGCGCGTCGTGAGAATATCAGCTGACATGAAACACAAACAGAAGCTGCCTCGACTCAACTCTTAGCTCACAGGGATTATTAGCTGTACATACTAATGGCCATGTTTAGTGTGAGCGTTCGCCACTCTAACACTTTAAAAGATGAGCAGCAGCCACACAAACTGACTGGGCAGCAAGGAGACAGCAAACACATGGTGAGATTTATATTTCTGACCTGAAAGGAGGGAAGGAAACTCAGATTAATGTTGTCTGCTGTGGCAACTCTGCTTATTCCATGACACAGAGAAACTGCCCGCGGCCCTCAGACTCTTCTGGGATGCAGGGATCTGCTGCAAGTCACGGGCACTGTTGGACTGAGTGTGAGTGGAACAGAGGCGTGGGTCAGTCCTCCTGAAGGCTGCAGCTTTGTGATGATCTGTCACAGCCACTTTTACTTTGGTGAAGCACTTGGTGGCTTACAGGTTAAAGGTTTGGGTTAGGCAGTGCAGGCAGCTGTAGTAACCTCCTCAGTCATCATCAGCAACAAGGGAACAAAGAATCTGACTGACACATGTCAGAAGATATTCCAGATGTTGGTCTGCAGAGTCGTGTGAGTGTGTTTGCTCACATGTCTGCAGCCTTCTGACTGTAGGTGATCAGCTGTAACAGAGATGCTGGTGTCATCTTTAAGTGAAGGATGGAGAAGGATTGACTGCGGTACAGTGCTTACTTCACATTAGTGGAGGTAATGCACCCACGTTATTCGTTGACAATAATAAAGAACCAGGAAGAAGCTGACGTTAGTAATTTCTCCACATTTCCATATTCACTTCATCTAAATGATAAAATATGCGCTGAGTGACACGGCGGAGGAGGCAGGCTTTTTGTTTGGAGGCTCCGAGTGATGGAGGAGGCTGGAAGCTCTGCAGCTCCTGTGGTGTCCGTGAAAACAAGCGTGTGTGTGCACAGGAAATTTACTGGCAGCTCTCAAAAGTCTATTTTTAACAAAAGTAAAATAAATAAATATTGTTGTCTTCTAAACTTCCAAACTGAACCATTCTTCATCAGGCAGGAGAGTCAGCGATGGGCTGTGGCACTCTGTGAGCCTCGACGCCAGGAACCTACAGATCACTCTGACTGTGGATAACGAGCCCTCCTCCACTATTGAACTTTGGGAACAAGTGCAATCCAGAGGCAGCTTTTACTTTGGAGGTTCGTGGGTTTACACACCAATATTAACATAGCTTAAGACGTTCTCCTTTACACGCTAACCCAATGTTTCCTGGGAATAAAAGCTAAAGGTTGTATCGTGTGTTATTTCCATCCAGGCTGTGCTGCGACTGCTCCAGACTGCCAGGGCTTTGCTCCGGCGTTCCAGGGTTGTATGCGGCTCATATTCATCAACAGCCAGCTGATGAATCTCAGTCATGTACAGCAAGGACTGCTGGGGAATTATAACGAGCTTCAGTTCGACACGTGCAATATAAAAGACAGGTAAAGTATCCTGAATGTGTTTGAGTAAGAACATGGCTCAGACGTAGAGCTGCTGAAAGCATGCACACGTGACTGTTGAATGTCAAACATTATCCAAGATGGCAGCACAGCCTCATCCATGCCCACTCTGTTAATTTGTGGATGACAGCGTGCTGCCTGCAGCGCAGCCTGAATGTCACTGACATCTTGTCCTATAGAGACAAACTGACAGGATCGTCCAATTAAAGTGCAACAGAAAACTGGCGAGTAGCTTCCCTGGCAGAGGGCTATGCTAACAAGCTGCCTCCCTACTGTCCTGTGTGCCGCGCTCTCCCTCATTACCCCACAGCTGCGGGCCCTGTGAGCACCTTCATGTGGATCTTGTACAGGATTGAAGTAAACATGCAGACTGCTTTTTCTTCAGTTTCACATGTCTGCTGTCTAAGCCAGCGTTTGCAAACACAGGAGCGACGGCAGTCTCCCGTGTCAGTGAGGCGAACGGCGCGCTGCAGGCGATGCAGCTCCAGGAGCATGCTTTGTTGCTCTTCCACGTGATTTCATTTATTGAAGGGCGTCAGTCAAGAAGCAAACTGCCACTAGGATTACACAAACAGCATCAGGCTGTCTTTGATGAAACATGGCTGAAACTTTGGTGCAGATACTGCAGCGGTGTACAAACTCACCCTCCTCAAGATGAGTTCAGCCATCCTCTGTTTTCTTTAAGCAGCCATCCATACGTCCATTTCTACTGCTGGCCACAGGGACAGCAGTCTCACTGTAGTCCAAACATCTCCCAGCCTCTGGCTCTGAATCGGAGATGTTCTCAAACCAAGTGAAAAACATTTCCATCATGTTCTGGGCCTCCTCTTGGATGGACGAATTACTCAGCTTAGATGCATCCAGAAGGCATCCTGACAGGAAGCCTGAACCATCACTGAGGGAACAGCAGCTCTACCCTGAATCACTCAGATCCTCATTCAGCCTCTGCTGTCACTTTATCGCGGAGGCCAACATTTGGTGCATCTCTAAAGCTGAGCCAGGACACCCTTCAGCTTTTGGTTGGACCCTGTTCTTATTCAAATGATGACACATACAGCAGTACCACTGCTTACATTGTACCGTGTGGGCCAGAGGGCTGCACTGTGTAGAGTCACTGTTATCATCCAGTGCACACACTTCACAGCATGCCAGCCTGCACTCCCGTCTTTATGCTTGAACTTTAATTTAGGCTCCAGCAGCTCCTTGGGGAAACTCCTTCATCTTCATGCTAACTGTGTTTGTCTTTGCTTTGGTGTTGGCTTGGTTACGTATTTTGCACTGAATAACCATTTACTTCCTGAAAAAGATTGATTTATCAGGCTTATGTTTATTATTATTATAACATTTAAAAACTTCAGGGCTAGCTTACGCCGTCGAGTTGCTGTGATACGAGAGTGGGATGTTTGTTAGTGAGATCCACCTTGACCAGTGACATCTGATTTCTCACCCGTGTGGTGAGAGCTCGGTCCTGGGATGTATTTACTGGGTGAATGAGATCAAATGGCAAATTAACTGCTAATAAAAATCATTTGAAAACTTGAGGGAGGTGAACCTATGATTTCCTCGTTTCTGTTCTGAGCCTTTACTTTGACGATACGAGGAAATGAACTCAGACTGAAGCTTCTTTGCTTTCGGTCTAATTACACTGTGACTCACTTTATTGTTCGTGTGCACCTGGGTGTGCCAGCTGCTGTCATTTCTTGACCTGTAAGGTCAACCGTGCACACAACATCAGAAAATAGCCCGACGGTAATTAAACCGACGGCTGCAACCTTATCCGTGTTGCGGCCGGCCTGTGCTGCTGCAGTTAATAGGTGAGAGATAAAAGTGCATGAAATTATAGATGCATGCTTGAAAGGCTGGCAATTATGTGAAACTGAAGGAGGCTCGAGGACGGGACTATTAATCAGAAGAGTGCAGTTGAAAATTTTCCCTGAAACACGTTTTGTGGTGAAATCCTATTAACGGGCATTCTTGTCTGAAGGTGACAGAGATGCATTTATTTTTAGAGAAGCGCTGCCACGGCTCCACTTTCTCAAATTCAGACAAGGGCGCAGTGTGTGAAAAAGCGTCAGTTCACACTTGTTTTTATTTTTACTTTGCACAACATGAATCAACAGCAAATGAGTCTTTTGGGGGACTTCAAAGCTGGTGTTCATGACAGCACAGGAGCGAATAAAGGGGAACGTGAGCACGGCTCTTTCTTACCTGCTGGATAAAAGATCGGCTTTGTAAACACCAACAAAACAACTGCTTCTGTTAGTCGCTAATGCAGATGCCTGGAAGCCGCCTATTTATGTGGGTTTGTTTGTTTTTCCTTCTTTGTGGTTGGAAGTAAAGTGTTATCATCCTGAGCAGCTCCTAAAGCCTCAGTTGTTCTGAAAGCTTGAAAGAGCTCAGCACATCAGGAGGTAGCTTCAGATTTTTCAATTAGTCAGCAGACGGGAAAGTTAATTAGCAAACGTTTTGATAATCAATTAATTACAAGCAGTCAAAAGACAGAACATCTCTGCCTGCAGCTTTTTCAATGAGATAACTTGTTCTGTGTTGTTTCTGACATGCTAGCATGTTGCATGTCCTTCACTTTAAAATCGCTGCTTACAGTCTGAAGAGAAGGACCAATCATAGATGCATGCATAGATATACCCCTTTGGTAGCGGTGACAGAGGGCCGATCTGCTCAGCTCTGTGTGGTTTTGTGTGGCAGAGCATTTGAGCTAACATAGCATGCAGACGCTAACAGCAGCAGCATTTCTTTCTTTGTGAACCTGAGAAGCGTCATTACTGAAAAGCCTGTCAGGTCTGTGACAAACCTCTCCTTGGATGTGTGTATATACACATACAGCTGTCCCTCACTGGACAATCACACACTGTCCATAGATGTCCCCTCATCTTAGCTTTATTGGTGACTTTAGCTGGAAATGTGACTGAAGTGTCACGGTCGTGTGATGAACCGCCAATCCGGCTCTGGAGAACGCAGGAAAACACGCATGGATGGGGTTTGAAGTGTACTCTGCTTCTCTGCTTTGTGACTAACTGTAATGACAGATGTTCATCATTGCAGATCCACTCAGTCCTGTTTTGTTTAAGTGTTCCTCAGACAGAGATTCATGGATCAGAAACAGCTGAACTGCAGTTCTGGCAGAATGGCAGATACCACGGATGAAGATCGCCGCGGTTAGAGCTCCAGACTGTAAAGCTAAAATCTTCTTATAGCACCAGTTACAACAACAGTTACCTCAAAGTGCTTTATATACAATATTAGAGAGAAAAGCTGCAGCAATAGATGATCCCTGATGGGGAAGCACTCGTGTCAGCGGGAAGGAAGAACTTCCTTTAAGTTTTATTTCACGAGCTCAGTGATGATGAGCGATGATGGATGAGGGACCGTGTACAGGGGAAGGCCTCGAAGGAGACTGGCCGGGCCGATCCCCGTGTACCAATGAGAAGTGAATGAAAGGAGGGGGGGGGGGGGGGGGAGAACAGCAGGCATTCACACCCCTCCCTCAGGCTGGGAGGGGTGTGAATGAGATCCCGCTCCTGACATTCAGATAATATCTCCACTTAAATGTTTGCTCATTTAAACATAGCATACAAAATCATTATTTATTATTAGTAGGAATAAATTGAGACAGTAGAGTTAAAATTTTCTCACCGTTCGTTCATGTGCATGGTCTGAAGTTCAGCTGATGAGTCCCCAGACTGTGAAACGCTGGTGCTGTTGGTGAACGGTGTGTGCACATTATGACTCTTCATGTAAAGTCGAGAGAGTCACCCCAACAACGTACAGTCAAGCATACAGTGGATCGAAATGTCGTCGTGCTGGATCAAAGGTTCAAACTGTGGAAATAAAGTGATTCAAATGTCCATATATCAGGTACAATCACTAAGTAAATGAGTGGATTCCTAAACTGTGCTTTCTTTGCAGATGCCTTCCTAACCTGTGTGAGCACGGAGCGCGCTGTTCTCAGATGTGGAGCTCTTTCTCCTGTGACTGCTCGGGGACGGGTTATGCTGGAGCGACATGTCACAACTGTGAGCACTTTGTCTCACTTTCATTTCTTCACCTCCTCTCAAAGCCGCCATTACATCCGCCGCACCGCCCCATTTAGTCTCGGTCTGCCGAGTTGTGTCATTCGATTCGGCACACATCCGCCAGCCTCGCTCGTACCTTTCTTCACCTGTGCAGAGCAAAAAAAGCTGTCCTGCTTCGACTTGACAAGACCTTTACAACCGATGCTGCTATTCTCACTTTCAAAATTCTGAGAATCTTTTTTCGCTACACCCTAAATAGTGTTAGACTGGCTGACTTTAGACTGACTCTGCATGTAGGAGCTTTTCCTTACGGCTGTCATTTTATGACATCGCCTTGATATTTGCTGTGGAGACGGCTGTTGGAAAGTATGTGTGAAATTCCCCTGCCCCAGAATACTGATATCTTGTTTATATGCAGGCAAACGCAGTCGTGTTTGGCTGATGGAGAGAACATGGCAGATAAGATCATCTGCTGAATTAAAAATAGGGCCTTTCATCAACTTCCCCGTAAACACGTGAAATCAACTTTTCTGTCTGGACTCAAAACCTGAAACCTGACAGAGTCTGAAAACACTCAGCAGATTCAATGACATTCAGAAATGTCTGGCTTCATCTCTGGAGTTTGCACACACACACACAAGCCCATTCAGCTATCTTAGTGAGGACCTTCATTGACGTCACGGTTTCCCTAGCCTGACACTAAAACCACATTTTGAGCCTCAAAAATGCTTCAAACTTGTGAGGACCGTGAGTGAGATTTCGGTGCTCACAAAGATAGCTAGACAGGAACACACACACATACTTCTCATGCTGAGTTCAAACTGCATGACTGTGACAAAAAGGTCTCATTTTGCCCTCTGGGTGGTTTTAGAAAACACTCCACTGGACAGCACCTTACTATCCTGGTTATACTGGCTGGCACTAGCATCATAACTGAGACTTGTTAGCTTTGACAGATGCAGTGGCTGGAAACATTCATTAGTAAACTCGAGACTTATGTGGCCAAAGGACTGATGAGGTATTTGTCATCTTTCCTTCCACAATCCACAGATTCACTGATCCTCCTGCAGTGTTTGTGTGTGTATGTGAGTCTTTGGCCAAAGTGTTCTCCAGGTCAGTTTCAATCAGACTGTGTAGCTGTGAACTGATTTATGTTTGTGCATCTATAGATGAGAATTTGTGTCTTTCTAAGGCTACGTCCACACGTACACGGGTATTTTTGAAAACAGAGATTTTCCGTTTTCGTTTTAAAAAACAATCCCGTCCACACGTAAAGGCAGAAATGAAGGAAAACGCTGCTATGAACATGCCAAAGCAGCAGGTGGCGCTAGATTCCTAACCGTGTAGAAATGTTGGCCAATCAGAAGTCTAGAAGCCTCGGTGGGAAAAAGTAAACAAAGCTGGGGCATAGAAGCCGAACAGTCGTATGTGTGGAGGGACAGTAACTGTGTGTATATGTAAGCATTTAAACACTGCAGAGAGTAGAATTAACAGTATTGTAGAAATTCATTTCACCGAAACAATAACGTGGCGCACACTGTGACGTCAAAAAAGGCGCACAGCTTTGACGCTGCGTTTTCTCCGTTTTTCTCGTCCACACGTAAATGCAAAAACGGAGTTTTAGAAAATATCCACCCTGGCCGGAGCTTTTAGAAATCTCCGTTTTCAGTGACCGAAAACGCCGTTGACGTGTGGACGAAAGGTGCAAACGCATAGAAAAATCTGCGTTTTCAAAAATACCCGGGTAAAAGCTAATTACTGAGTTCTTTTCCTTTGTAACCACACCCTAACAAAAACATGATTACCGTATTTTCCGCAATATAAGGCGCACTTAAAGTCCTTTACTTTTCTCAAAAATCAACAGTGCGCCTTATGTATGAATTCTGGTTGTGCTTACTGAGCTCGAAATAATTTTATGTACACAGCGCTCAAAAATCTGTCAGAAACCGCACTGCTTGATGGATTTTTGGAGCATTACGGCTAATCTGGGTCTTAAACTCTGTCTGCTTCAGGTCCCAAAGTCAAACAAACACACAGCATCACTGAGAGTTAAAAACTCGCTAAATTCTTTCATCTTTAATAAAATGATCAGTGTTGCTGCTCTACCAGGTGTAACAATTAAGTTAAACATCAGGCATCCATGAAAACAGGATTTATTACATTTAACGGAGTCAGAAGTTAGCAGGAAGTTAGCTCGCTAGCTTCCACCGAAACATGATATAGCATGTTCTGACTTAGAGATTTCTGAGAAATTCAAACGTACAGCTCTGCTCTCACTTCCAACATAAATGAAGACAGAAAACTAAACAGCAGTGACGTTTGTAGGGTTACTGAAGTTTGGCTAGCTGGTATATAATGATGTGCTACGTGATCGCTAGCAAATAGCTATGCTAGCATAACATAAACACACTGAAGCTGGAGGATGAACGCTAACACTTTTCCACTCGATAAAAGTTAAAGAGACAAATGTAATTGCATGGCAGGATGTTATAAAAGGACCAAACTTCAGTCAGGAGAACAACTGAGATAATCCATCCACAATACGAGGTTAGTCATTAATCGTGGCTCAAAGAAGTGACATTTCGCCTTGTAACCGGAAAGTTGCGGGTTCAAGTCCCGGCTCGGAAAGTCTCGGTCGTTGTGTCCTTGGGCAAGACACTTCACCTACCGCCTACTGGTGTTGGCCAGAGGGGCCGATGGCGTGATATGGCAGCCTCGCTTCTGTCAGTCTGCCCCAGGGCAGCTGTGGCTACAACCGTAGCTGCCATCACCAGTGTGAATGAATAGTGGTATTGTAAAGCACTTTGAGGGCCCTGAAAAGCGCTATATAAATGCAATCCATTATTATTATTATTATTATTATTATATACTACAACAACACGGGAATAGAGCCGCTGTGAGAGAATTCAGCAGTAATGAATCAATGGCACGGAAGTGGAGGAAGCAAGACTCTGACTGTTTTGTTTCGTGTAGCCGGGCTTATAATCCAGTGCGCCTTACGGTCCAAAAAATAACGTTTGTGAATATTTTTTACAAACACACAAGGTTACAAAATTCATTTCACAGCTACACCGTCTGATTTACAAGTACAAAATATTTATGAGCACAGTTTGAGCCCATAGGGGTCATGTCTGTTGTTTTAGAGGTAGTAACCTGTGAGTTATGATGGAGCATGAACAGGATGAGCTACTATGTCGCTGGTGTTCTGGTTCTTCAGGCACTCGGGGGCATCATCCTGCCGTGGGTCTAAACTAAAGGTTCGTGCTGTCATGTTAGTCTTTCGCCTCATCTGGCTCTTCAAAGCAGATCCTGTGGTATCTAGAGGAGCTCACAAAGGCCTGTGCTGTCATGTAGTTTTAATTGTTCTCCTTGAGTTTTTTTGCTTTTCTGTATTTGGATGCTTTGTGATGTCTCTGCCATTTATCTCAGTTTGTTACATTGACTTCTATTTTTGAAAAACATGGCGTACAAATAGGCTGACTTGACTTAATTATTTTCATCAAATAATAGAAGTTATTATGAAGCCAGCAGCAGGCAGTAACGTTTGTTTGCTGTCCTTTCATCCCATTAAAATGACAGTCACTGCCACAAACAAAGGCCTCTGTTAGTGTGTATCTCTGTGAAGATGTTTAAGATGTTCCTTGATGTGAATCGATTTGTGTGGAGGACACTGGTTCAGGATGTTGGTGCCATAATTAGCATAAAGAAAAAAGCCAAAGCATGGACATCGTTCACTTCTATAATACAGCACAGAGTTCATACATTTAGATAGGTTTTGTGTATTCATGACTCATCCAATCGAGAGCCGTCAGAGCGTGGGCTGATTGTTGGACGACTGACTGATTTCTGTCCCACTCTGCATCTTGCAGCCATTTACGAGTCTTCCTGTGAGGCCTACAAGCTGAGTGGCAGCTCATCGGGCTTCTACTTCATTGATCCAGATGGGAGTGGTCCTTTGGGGCCCACACAGGTATACTGCAACATGACAGGTGAGATCATTGTAGACCTCGTGTTGTCACCTTTTACTCCATTCAACATCACCCGAGAACACAGAGAAAGCTCAGAGTAAAGAGTGCACTGGCTTATAGATTAGCCTGCATTGATCCAGAGCCAGCAGCAGTCTAGGTGACCTCCTGAGGGTTTTTAAATGCATGTTCGGTGTGTGTTAAACACAGATTTAATCTTTCATTTGTTTCCAATCTTTTGGTTCTTTATGTATATGCAGCATGCTGCCTTTTGTTGCCTCGATCTTTAATCAGAGGGAAAGGTTTTCATGGTGTCTTCATGAATGATGCTTCAATTAAAAGGTCATCTTGTCCACTCAAGTATGGCTGAGAGCAGAAATGTGGGATTTGTTGCTTCTCAAATCAAAAAGATTACAACTTGGCACCGGGTTAGTTCAGTCGGATGAGCGGGCGACCGGCTGGGGTCGAGTCCGACCCGTGGCCCTTTACCGCATGTCTTCCCCTCTCGCTTCCCTGTATCCATCCAATAAAGCCAGTTAAAAATATATTAAAAAAAGATTACAACTTGACAGGCTTAGAGATCTTGAGCCCCCTCCCAGTGGCCTCCAGAGGCTCGGGTCATTAACGTCAACAAGGGTTAATCCCCTGCACAGTGCATTTCATGACAGTAATTCTGGATGTTTTGGATGCAGGGCGAGTCACGGTGCCATGAAAACGTTTAAACTGTTAAGTCGTTTGAAGGAATGCATAAATCTGCACATTTCTTGGGTAAAAGTTTTGGTTTTGACCTGATCCCAGCTCAAAGTCACGTCTGCAGCACTCGCCGTGCTGCAAACAGGAATATCCACATTCATTTTCACAGAAATTTGCCCATTGATTTCTGAAATCTCGGCAGTTATCTGTTGCTCGTGGAGAAACGAGGAAAGTTACGTCGAGGCAGAGGAGTCGATAAAATAATTACGAATGTCGCTGTCGGCAGCACAGATATCGACAGTGATCGCGTGGCACCAGGCTGCGTTTGGGAGAGGGTTGGTGTTGGTGTTTGGGAGCTGTGGGAGCAGACTGATGTCACCAGTGTGGGTGTTGTGATTTGGGAGCCAGAAAGAGCTTTTGATGGCACAAACACAATATGCTCTGTGTCACCTGAGATGTGACTTTTGACAGACAGGCAGAGGGACACGAGCTGATCCACAGTCTGCGTGACATATAGGACAAAACATATTGAGTTTTGACACTCTGGAGGCCGTGCTCGTCACCGCGCTGTCACAACTTTCCCAGCTGCTTCGTCCCTGCAAGGTTAATGTAGCAGTGATGACATTACAGAGCGAACGTGGTGTTCTCTGCTGCTCTCGTCCAGGGTTTGTTTTTTCAGTCGTCTACTTGAAAATCTCAGTCGTTCTGCAGCAAATATGTCTCAACTTGACCTCAATTAAGGAATCCATTAGAGATGTAAATAACTGTAAGCCTGCCAACCTGATGAGAATAATCATGAAGTAGGACACAGCCGTCTGATTTTATCCAGAATATTCTGTGTTCGTATGTGGATACGAATAAAATCAGGTTCTTTTTCAAAGTGTAGGGTTTGAAGTAGAGATGGACCGATCCGATATTACGTATCGGTCCGATACTGACCTAAATTACTGGATCGGATATCGGAGAGAAATAAAAAATGTAATCCGATCCATTAAATATCACGAAAGCACCTCACAAAACTTGCCACACGCCGTAACTCAGCTCATAACAGTAGCACATCGCAGCAGTGTGCGTCACGTGATAGAGCGGCTGTGTGTATTTGTAGCCTCGCTACCAAACCAGCATTTCATCTCCGAGGAAGTTTTCCCAGAGAGAAGTAAAGCAAGTGTGTAAGTTCATCTCTGAATGTTTGTAAAGCATTCCTGTGTTAAGCTTAACAACCGATATGGAGCGACTGCCTCTCTCTCCCTCCCTCTCCTGCTGCTACTTCAATTGTGACACTGATCAATGATCAGCTGATCGGCTTTTCTGTCGCGAGTCCGTCTCTCTTCTTTGTTTATCGCCCACTTCGCGCCAGAAAGAGGAAACCAGCGGCTGAACAACCGCAGCACGTTTAAGCTTGATCAGCTGTTGTTAGAATGTATTTAATATCACTTTCTACACCAGGATCTTTTTCTACAGCTGACGGCTGGTAACTGTGCAGGGGCGGATCTAGAAAAGTTTAGTCAGGGGGGCCGATAGGGCATGAACAGGGAAAAGGGGGCACAAAGACATACTTTTCTTTCTTATTCTCATTTAAAATGTCGAGCTTTTAATAAATAATTATCTGAATCTTACACCCAAAGTTTTAATCTGATGTAAAATGTATAGAAGTCCATTACTGTATATAGTAACTAATAAGTCTCAACCCGTTCTCACTCCCAAAGCGTAACATTTTACGCTAGGTGACAAATCATCACCATATTACGTTTTCGGCTACCCACCACGTTCCTAAATGACGACCTCGGAAAAAGAGGAAATATGAGAACCGTCTGGACTGAACCTACACATGTTCGCTCTTTTTCTTCAAATCGCTTAGAAACACGCTATTTAACATCATTAAAGTCCTGGTTAAGGTCAGGAATAAGGTTATGGTCAGGGCTAGGGATAAGGTTAGGTTTAGGGCTGAAATACAGGGCTGGAACGTCTACTACCGCGGGAGCGTCATTGCACTGGATTCCAGCAATAACCCGCCGCGTACCATAAGAACGCCGAAGGTCTCCTTTCGCGTTCCTCAGGAACGCCGCGGGACGTGACAAAACGTCGACATGTTACGCCTCGGGAGTGAGAACGCTCTGTAAGTCTAAAACACCCCAGTAAGCTGTAGTACGTTTTCCTTTGGGTACCATCTGTGCAGTCTGCAGTTCTGTTGAACAAAGATGTTGAATCTATTTAATTATTCTTGAAAAAAATAATTTATTTCTGTGCATTTTTTTTCACACTGCATTAAATTAAAGTTGATTATGTCGATTAATAAACTCCCAGAGAGCAGCCATTTGGCTTCAGCATCATGAGGTGGAGGGCGGGGGGTGGTTCCCTTTTTTTTTCGTCAATAACAAATGATAAGTCATGTCTTTGTTTGTTTGTTTTTTACTTCAGAGTTTTGCCAATCAAGTCATTTTCAGTTAGCCCTTTATGGCCGGCCGGAGCGAGCACGTTTTGCATAACTATTTTTAAATCTCGGTAGAATTGCGACCACATAAACTAGCACAATAATTTTTGTTGCATATGAAACCGGAGGAGTTGTACTTACATCTTATGCATTCAGCTTGTCCTCGGTCACGGTTTCCTTCCACATGTAGCTTTGCAAAAATTGCATAAAAGCATTTGTAGCAACAAAAACACAATATTCCAGAAACAGGCTTTGCCGATCTGATCAGCTGTTCATAAGACTTCCTACTGGGAACAGACGTCAGCGCGAACTATCGCATGTCCGCCATTACCGTCCCGAAATGCGGTAGTTTTTTCCTATAGAGCATTTACAAAGATATGCTGGTGTTTTTAAAATTCATGTCTGAGTTTATGCCTTTGTGAATAGTTTCTGGGATGCTTCGAACTCAAATTACACTGGAAACAGTTCATTTCGATGCACATGCTGGTTTTTTGCAAATTTGCATTAGAATATTTATTTTTGTTTTTCCTGCAGTATATAAAAAGAAAACTATGAAGACACTCAAAATAAATTTCCTGTGGTTGGAAACTATTTTGTGCAACTTTTTTCTATTTTCAGTTTCGGGTGATGAACCTCTTAAATTTCTCTAACTAGAAATATTTGTAAAAAAAACCAAAAAAGATTTTCTATACGATTTTTTTGTAGTTTATTCTACTTTTTTGCAATTTATGTAATTACTACGGACTTCATGCATGCACATTATTAACATTTGGGATATAACAGTTGTGTTGATGTATAGCAACTTGAAATGCTCCCAAACTACAGCATGTATCTTGGTGCAGGAGGTGCTGATGTTGGCTTCACAGTAACGCGGGAACATTTTTCTTGCAGAGAAGAAGGTGTGGACCGTGCTGTCCCACAACAGCACAGCTCCGGTCACAGTTCAGACCTCATCCCTTCAGAAACCTCACGTCATGGTCTTCAACTACAGCGCTTCGGCCAAACAACTACGTGCCATCGTATCTGGGTCGGAACAGTGCCAACAGGAAGTGGTTTACAACTGCAGGAAGTCCCGTCTTTTTAACACAAAAGGTCAGTGGCTGTCCTAAAACATGTCCCGTGCTGTCACCAGTACCACATCACTGAGAACAGCTGCACTGGATTCAGACGAGTAGACACTGGACACGTGCGTCAGCAGAAATACAGGGCAAACCTGTTTATATGCTCTTACATGCATTTGCTTGCTGACCCCACGGCTGGCTCCCCCCCACTGTGGGACTGAGTGGTCTCATCCAAATGAAGCAGCTGAACGTTGTGTTATTTGTGTTGCATTGTCAGGCTGTCAGCCCGGGGCCACGTTGGAAGCGGCTGCCCCCTTCAACATCCCCTCGCCCACTGCTTCCCTACTCTTGTTATAGTTTAACAATAACCTGAAAGGCTGTGTCCAATCTTTTGGTGTACATTCATCTCAGATCTCTGGCACCTATGGTGTTCCAAACATCCGAGCACTCGCGCTTAAAGCATGAAAGATTCATGATTCTGCTGTTCCCTGGGTAGCATGTGTGCACAAACAAACAAGTTCATTATCACCCCAGACATCAAACAAGAGCCAGAACAGCGTATTTCATAGCTGCGTGAACACTCGAAGAAACAGTCGGAGTTTTGTAACGGCCGTCTTTGTTGTTTGGACGCTCGTATCTCCCGTGGAAAAAAGGTCAAATGTCTTTTTGTAATCCACTTCTCTGAGCGTGCAGGTATAAACAGCATCCATTTAACCAACAGTGTTACTCAACAGAATATGCAAATCGCTCTTAGACGAGATGCCACTCATCGTGCTAATTTAGCAGAAAAAACAACAGCAGTAGCTGTTCAAAGGGGCCGCTGGGTTTTCTGGTGCAGCCCTGCCAAAAACATCTGAAGTTCACCTCCAGTTGTGGCGTTTTGCTGTGCAGCATGTCCTCTGACTGCCAGCCTGAACACAGATGTTCAGTCATGTCCTCGTACTGAAACCACGCAGCCCTGGTGTGATTTGCATTTTAAACATGTTGTTTTTTCTTTATTAAATACTCATAATGAACTCAGTTTGCTTTGAGGCAACTGTGGCTTTTAATGTGACAGTGAATTAATATTAAACATTCACAACAGCGCTTTAATTACTCGTCTTTTTGATGTCCTATTCAGCAGTCTTCTTTGTTCTTTTCACATTTTCTTTTTTATCTAGCAAGATTTTCCTGTAGATGCATCCTTTATGAACTTACCCTGGAATTTACATCAGACGGCTCACTTTTTAAACACTTGTTTTTAAAGCTGTGCTAAAGTGGCTCCTAGAAAATAGAAAATAGCACCAAGTGAAAATTGGTTTGTCAGCTGTTGCACCGTCAGGTGACTTTATATTGAGACATCTGTTGTCTTATTTTTAACACAAAAAAATTCATTATGCAGGAAATCAAATGAATTCAAATGATGTCATCATTGATTCCAGTGTGGCTCTCAGCACCACCTGCAGCATCACAGCTAAGCACACAGTGAGTGGAGTCAGGCGCGAGAGTTCGTGCCAGACCGTCCTCCGTCCATGCGTCCACTTATGCTTAACAGGATTGGACGATAGGGGCAGCGCCACCTGTTGCCGGTGTGTGTAAAACGTGGGGCAGAATATTTGAGCTGTAACAGCAGAAGCTTTGTTTGTGTCCTCCAGCTGTCCTGTTGTTGGCCCGTGTCCTCCTTGTCCACCCCAAAGAGGACATATTTGAAAGAAATAGCGCAACAGCCACGTGTCTCTGCAGCATCAGGTACAACCATCAGACAGGTTACATGACTAAGACTGATGGTGCACAGTGTGATGTTGCAGTGAACCTGTAAGATTACTAAAATGGTAAAAGGTAACTGCAGGTGCAAACATAGACAAATAATATGGACAGAAGTGTTTCTGTTCTCTGATTTTGACTGGAGGACAAACCGAGACCTCAGTGTTAATTGAATTTAAACAGGCTGTGTACTTGGTTTGAATGTAATCCAGAGTAGCTGAGAAGCTTAGAGAAGGTTGTAGTCGTCAGGCTGTTAAGGTGCAAAACTTAATGAAGCCTGAAGCATTGTCACAGGAGTTTTCTGGGATCGTTGCTGCCAGCAGCGACAGAGGTCAGTGTATTGAATCTTTTTATCTTAAAATCTGCATCCACTGCAAAACGCAGCATCACCCAAGCTCTACTCGCTCTGCTTCAGTGCTGCTGGACGATCAGGAAGTGGATGATACTGACCTCTCTGAGCTGTGGTCTTCATTTGTTTCTCATTTCTAGAGCATACATACAGACTGGAAATATGAAATATGACTCTAATTTAATTAAACCTTTGACTTGAAGTCAATATTAACTTAAGGACAAATTTATCTGACATGTTAAGTTAGATAAACATTTTCAAACCACAAATCCTGATTTTCCATTGCAACAATACAAAATTTCAATTTGACTAAATGACACAGAAGGAAAATCCTGTCCTGTGGGACCTATTGTACTACAGGACAATAAGTCCTGTGGGAAGAAGGAGCACTGATGTATTCCCTCCCCCTCACATATTTATAGCTCAGAGTATATTTAATGAGCTGAATGCTGCCCCTGCACTGCATACAAACCTTCACACGCTGATTTAAATGTAGGGCTATTTGTGTTTAGCCCACAGTTTGACCCCACACACAGACACACAACATTTCCTAGTAGTTCCCACCATGTGCACTTTAAAGTTGTCATCCCCCTTAAATAGTAGCCCTCATCTGTGTGGGTGCAAAGATTGTGAATATTAACCCTGTCAGAGCCAAAGCATCAGAAAAGATCAAACTGAGATGTTTATTAACCCTTATAACAAAATCCACATTTGCTTTTGCTGCATCATGTTGGATATGATATATTTTTATTCTATATTTATTCTATACATGTGATACATTGATACATGCATGTGATACATTGATACATACATGTGATACATTGATACATGCATGTGATACATTGATACATGCATGTGAATGTGATACATTGATACATACATGTGATACATTGATACATACATGTGATACATTGATACATACATACATGTGATACATTGATACATGCATGTGATACATTGATACATGCATGTGAATGTGATACATTGATACATACATGTGATACATTGATACATGCATGTGATACATTGATACATACATACATGTGATACATTGATACATACATGTGATACATTGATACATACATACATGTGATACATTGATACATGCATGTGATACATTGATACATACATGTGATACATTGATACATACATGTGATACATTGATACATGCATGTGATACATTGATACATGCATGTGAATGTGATACATTGATACATACATGTGATACATTGATACATACATGTGATACATTGATACATACATACATGTGATACATTGATACATACATGTGATACATTGATACATGCATGTGATACATTGATACATGCATGTGATACATTGGGCAACGATGTATCACAACAGTCATTTCTGTGAAGGAAACAGGAAACACATTTTTCCTGTCAGTATTCAGCCAGTTAAAGGATGTGATTAGAGAGACCTCTCCTGCAGGATGTATTGATTGTAGCCTGTTGTGGTTTGTGTTCCTGTTTGATGTCTCAGGACTATTTTAAAATGTGCAGCGGACAGCGATGAATACACAGGATAAAGATGTGGATTATTCCCATCCTTTGTAATGCAAATGTTGGTGCATACTCATTGTTCCTGTAGCTCCTCACTTATGCATACAATTAACATTTGTGTCACCAGTTTTGCCAAAGTGATGGATGATGTTAAAGTGAGTTTCACAGGGATGCTTCCGGCCTCTGACCCCACTGCTCACTGCTGTGACATGTATCCATACATAAATCTTTGCCTATAATGCTGCAGGATGAGAGCCCCCCAGCATGTAACACTGATTATGCATTGTGACATGTGGCTTAATGGGCTTCTCCATGCCAGCTGGCCTCTGTGCAGAGCAGGGTCACACTGATTGAAGCTGTTTAACCCTTTAGTTATGTTTTTGGTTTCAGGTAGTGTGGCGTCATTTCACTGTTTATCACATCACAGCATTTAAAAGAAACAATAATAATAATATTTTATTTCATACTTCTTTTCGATGGTGTTGTTGTAAATTAAAAGAAAGAAACGGTCTTTGGGTTTCATGTTGTTTTTTAAAGCCAGTGGTTTTACTTATATTTGCTGTACTGTGTGAGTCCTTTGCAGCGGCGTGCTGACTGTGGTTTGGTTGCAGATGGCAGTCCGCTTTCGTGGTGGCTGGACCGGGAAGGAGAAAAGAGGAGCTACTGGGGAGGCTTCCTGCCTGGAGTTCAGCAGTGCTCCTGCAGCCTGGAGGAGAACTGCATTGACATGAACTACTTCTGCAACTGTGATGCTGACACAGACACATGGTACAGACAGCGCACACATGGCTGCTTTTATTCACGTCATGAACACTATTCTGTATCCTGTAGGTGAATTATAAAACTGCTACTGCAAAAAAACAGCTACCAAAGGTTAAAGCGAACACAATCAAAAATGATGATAAATCATTTAAACCTCACGTTGATGTAAAAGAGTCCAGTGCAGCGTTCTAGATTTAGGAAGCGAGACCTTCTGTTTCATCTTTACATCATTTGCATCATCACTGGATGTGCTGCACACACTGCTCTGCCTTTGAAAGCTTCTCGAGCCTCCCTGGTTTTCTGATAAAGGACTTACTGCAGCTTCTTTGTTGACTGCAGACGGGCCAGTCGACTCCCAGACCCCTCACTACAGCTGGACAGGGTGTGTGTGTGTTTTCAGTCAGGAACACCTTTCTTGTGGAAGCTGCCCGTCTTTGTACCTGGCAGCCTCTCCATCACACACATTTATTTTCTTATTGCACGTTTCTCAGCTTGTTTGTGTTTAAAACATTGGACATGTCGTCTCTTTAGCTGATGTCACACATCCGCGTTTTACAAAGAACCTACTTTTTTGTAGGAGGCAGTGATAATCTGATCCACACTGATGTGAGACCACAGCTGTGTGTAGGAAACAGAAGGACACATGAAATAATGACAAATGGATGGTTTATCCATGAACTGTGAGACAGACCATGTGACTAACGAGTTGCCGTTGTGCTCCTCCCAGAGGGAACGCTACCACCACGAGCAGCTCAGGTTCCAGGATTTTGTCGAAATTTGTCTGCTAAAAATGAAGCGAGTAGATCATACAGTGTTCAATGTCATTTTCACACTCCGATTTCTGCCGCTCATTATCTGTTTGGGATTGTGTGAAAATGCCTTTGACAATTTCGTATCCAAAATGATTAATTACAGCTCATACATAATATTTCACTTTTGATTAAACTCATCATCGTTTCTGAGCCATGAATGAAGAAACAAAGGCTGTGCTGGAGTTTAAACATTCTCAATGGCTTTGTTTATGCTGCGTTAATCCACTCCAAAGCCTTCCTGCTTGCAGCTCCATGTTTTCACAGGCAAATGTGTGCTCTGTGATAGATGGTTCCCTTTATGGGGTGTTTACCGCGCGCTCTGTGCTAACGGAGCTGAAAGTCAGCCTTTATCTGGAACCCACGAAAGAATCGGGCCCCTGAGGATTGGTGTATTACTATTTATTCGGTTCTTTTCTCTGTTCTGTCACAGGGCTAATGACACAGGAGTCCTCTCCTACAAAGACCACCTACCAGTGAGCCAGATAGTGATCGGAGACACCGACAGAATGGGCTCGCAGGCTGTCTACCACATCGGCCCTCTGCGTTGTTATGGAGACAGTAGGTGATCACCTCACTGTTGAAGCTACTGTTCCAGATTTGGCTGCAGATGGAGGCTGATTAGAGACACAAAATGTTCACACAATGTCTTTGCGACTTGTGCTTTTATGTTTGTCGCTGGATCGAGAGTTAAAGCCTCATCTGTGGTGCAGGCAGGATCACAGAGATTTCAGTTCGCTTCCAGTAAATATCTGCAGGTGTTGCAGAGGGCTGGGGTTTGATTTTGTGCTGCTGCGTGCCAGCTTCCCCCATCCCCCGCCCCCAAATAAGTCTATTTTAAGTGTAATAGCAGCTATCAAAGCTTCTTAAACACATCAAACGTCTGGCTGATGATGTATAATGCATGTAATGTAGAAATTATTTAGAGGATAGCTACAGTGTTTCAGACCCTGTGATGTCACCTATTGTGTGCCACGTACGGTTGCTGCACGTTCACCGATGTCTTGGATTATTTGCTTTTCGATCTTCTCTGCAGAACCAAAGTATCTTGTAAAAGACTGATTTTCTTTCACAGGAATTTTTGATCTCAGTATTTCAGCAGCGCAGCGTCACATGGCAATGAACTCTCCTAACAAGAGTTATTGAGTTTTATGTGCTGCATTGGACTGAAAACCTGCTGGTGGAAATAAGACTCTGCAAAAGTCACAGGTTTTACACTGATGAACAAAAATGTCCTCGAGATGCAGCGTGACACAGCTTCTCCGCTCACCGCCTCCTCCCTTCACTTCGTCATCTTTACGTTCTTTTCGCTTCCTCCTGTCCTTCCAGGGTCGATATGGAACGCAGCCTCTTTCTACCAGGAGTCGTCGTACCTGTACTTCCCCACCCTACAGGCAGAGCTGGCGTCTGACATCTCCTTTTACTTCAAGACCAGCGCTCCTTCTGGAGTGTTCCTGGAGAACCAGGGCCTCAAGGACTTCATCAGAGTCGAGCTTAGCTGTGAGTGCACGTTGTGTCTACAGTATGAGACGTGCAATACACACAAACTACAAACAAGAGCAGTTCAGTCATAACTGGGAAACATTAGCTTAAGGTTATGTTTAAGCTGCTGCCGCGTGTTTGATCTGATTCTGGTAATAAAACAACATTTAGACAGTGGAATAAATCAGAGGGTTCGCACATGGACATGAGTGCATGTACATACACACACGTGTGTGTGCATAGCTGTTATGAATGTCTTCTCTGTGATAATGAAAATAACACTGTTTTTAACGACACCTGCTTAAAGCATAACGTGCAGCCTGCAGGTTGCTATCAGAGCAGAGCACTGTGATGACACGTGTAGGTTTGTGAAGTCACGCCTCACTGTGTCATCATATGGACTGTGTGTGGAGTAAAGTGCAGCACGAGTGTACGGTTAAAATGTGACTCTGAGCCGTAAGACTACAAAAGCACCGTGTACATGCAGGCGCTACGTAACGAGCTGATCCAAGCGGGCCAAACGTGGCTGCAGGGTTCAGGAGAGGCCGTGTTTGCTTTTTAAGACGTAACAGATATTTAATAAAACGAATAAATGTGACCAAAACCACAAGTGGAAAACTCATTATTGGAATAGTTTGATTAGCAGTCTGCACCCATAAATACAGCGCTAACACCTCATTTGTGCTAATAAGCGTAGCCGGGGTAAGTAGATCATTTTGAAGACAAACTATAGAAACAGCAGCAATGTCTGAAACTGCTGATGATTTAGAAATGGGTGACTTTGTAGAAATGGATTTAATTAGTGAAATTAACAACTTGTTAACATGACATGACCATGGTGGTATTGTTTATAAACCACCCTGGTTACTAATCAGTCTGTGATTACGACAGTGTTGTACCCACGTATTAGCACAGAGCGCCTCCTAAAGCCTGCTGATCAGTCTCAGGTGGACATGCTAGCTCCTGCTGACAGTCTAATTTCCCAGAGAAGCAGCGTGTGAGGACTCCACTGAATGATGTAATCCTAATGACACACGCACCAGTAATGTCATGCTGTCACAAAGTCGCTCTTCGTGGCCTGTGCAGTGACGCCTGATGTGTTCACCGAAGCAGGAATGAATCAGACTGACTGTGGAAAATTTAAGAAAATCAGAATATTAGTTCATCTTAGTACGCAGTGCATATGCAGCCATCACATGCAGTTCCACAGCGCTGTGTCATTAGCTAAAGGTAAGGTTGTTGATTGCAGTGTGTTGCGTTCACATCCTATCTGGAGGAATGGTGAGGATATTTGGAGCCATTATGTACGAATGCAGCATCAGAGACACTGTGAAATATTGACGAGCTGTCAGCTGAGCCGCTCATAAATCTATGCAGGTCATCAGGTTCTCCCAGCAGCATTGTATCAGATTGCATCAGAAAGGCAGGATAGAGAAGAACATAAAAACCTAATATCGCATTCAGTCTGACCTGAATGGTGCGTGTGTGTGCGCGCGTGCGTGCGTGTGTGTGTGTGTGTGTGTGTGTGTGTGTGTGTGTGTGTGTGTGTGTGTGTGTGCGTGTGTGTGTGGCTCCCAGCTCCCTCAGTGGTGACTTTCTCCTTCGACGTGGGAAACGGTCCGGCGGTCCTGTCCGTGAAGTCCCACGTCCCTCTGAATGACAGGCAGTGGCACTACGTGAGGGCGGAGCGCAACGCCAAGGAGGCCTCCGTGCAGGTCGACCAGCTCCCCCTCCGCTTCCTGGAGGCTCCGGCTGACGGACACCTCCGCTTACGGCTCAGCAGCCAGCTGTTCGTAGGTAGGCTGAGATCACACCCACTCCACTACTCAGGTCTGCATTAAAGGACTTTTAAACAGGCAGTGCAGAAACATGTAAACATGCCTTTGTAGAGAAATGCTCTCCCTGGGTGCTCTATTATGAATACATGTTAACTTCTCACACATGCAGTTATCCAGTCAGCCTGCAGCAGTGACCCCTGAGGTTTCAGGTCAGCAGGTTCAGGTAAAGCTGTGGTACGAAGTCATTTTTGGCTCTCGCTGGTCAAACTTTGGGCATATCGTTATTCACAGAGCCTGAGAGGAAACGTCCACACCTTCCTGTTTCATAGAACAACGCTGCCGTCAGAGGCTTCGTGTCACTTGTTTTGCTTACTTGTTTTAATGCTTTGCTAATATCAACATGGAATAACTGGTCCGTAAGCAGGTTCTGTATAAAGATGGGATTTTCTGGGATGAACAGCAAACTAGGAGAACTCTGGGAGATGGAAAAACAAGAGAAAGGGAAGTTTGACTTTATATTTTTACCCTGCTCCAGTAAATCTCAATAAATCTTAAGAAAGTACTTGTGTTGCACTGTGCATTCACTCATGAGCTGCTGTAACAGGAGTCACATGGCTGGACTGCCTCCTCAGCGTGCAGTCAAGGCTTGCTAATGTTATTCAGGTGTGTTGCAGCAGGGACGCCGGCCCTCCAGCACTGGAGCTTTGCAGCTCTGACCTGAGCTTAGCAATAAGCCTGAATTCATTTAGTCACTGTTCATTTTTATTTCTTGAGGTCTTAAATGTCTTAAAAAGCATTGATTTAGGATTTTTCAAATCCTGCAGAAATCCTGGAGGGGAGATTACTCCTGCTGGCTGTTCTACAAGTGCAGCTGGAAAGGTGGGAAACCTGGTTTAGTGGCAGCAAATCATGTTACTGCGACGTGGCAACAGATATCGTCTCTGGCTGTTGAAGGCACGACATGCTGTCAGACAGCAAGTTGCATCGTTATGAGACAAGTGTGATAAAAGCATGTCGTTCCTGCTGTGAAATACTCAGATGTCATTTCTATTTTCTGAGCTCACAGATGTGAACGTTTGCCAATAATCTAGCTTTTCGCTAACTGAAGAATCACTTCAGCTTGTGGACTGCAGTATATGAAGTGTGCATATCAGTGCTTCACTGTGTGAGGGGATTAGGACAGAGAGGGCGGAGCTGCCTCTGATGCCCACAGTAAACGCTGCATTCATCCTGTTAGTTTGATCTTTTACTTTGACCCGACTGGGCTGAGTGTTGGTGACACTGGTAGTCTTCACCCCGTCTCCAGGGCTGCAGCCTGGCAGCACGGTGGTGTGATGGTGATGTTCTCTTTGATGCTTGTGTGCTGTTGCTGATACTGAGCGTGTGCAAGCACAGCTAGTAGCTGCTGAGCTTTTTTGAATATTACAAATATATTTGTAATTAAACAGACTTTTGGATAAATGTGTTTTATATCTGCTCATTTATTTATTTCTCTAAAACTGTTGCTAGACTTGCTCTTGTGTCGTTATCGTCCATGTTGCTTGTTATCATCACGGTTTGGGGTTTCTGTTAACTTCCTGTTTTATTGTGTACATACTCTGCCTCCACCTTCGCTCCCAGTGCATCTTGCTCTGCTTGAAGTGTCGTTCTAGCCGTTTCCTTGCCAGTTCGTTCAGTTCACAGAGTTTTTCCAAGTCGCTCCTTGTTGTCACAGCTCAGGTGCTCAGCCTTTCCGCTACCTGGAAATCCATCTTTGTCACTCTCGAGTGGTCACCTACAGGCTCTGCTGCTCACAGCTGCAGACATGGCCCTCCACCATTTTTGATGGATGTCTGGACTCTAGTCTGACTGTGCAATGACACAATCTTATCTTTAACTTCTTTTTGCATTATTGTGAAAATGATCCACTTGCTGTCACTTGTTTTTGCTTTTCTGTAAATTCTTTGATTTTTTGCCCCCTGCTGCCATCAATGAATCATTGTTGCCCCAGCAGATGCTCCCTCAGTTCCCTTTGTCACGTTCCACTTTCTCTTAGCAGTGCCTGGCATTGAGCTTTCCTTGTGTTTCCTTGTGAAATCTTTGCAAAAAGGATTTCATCCTTGCAAATCAGCTTCTTGCCATTTTTCTCCCCTGAGTCAGACAGATGTGTTTGCATTTCGCTCTGTGTCTCGTGTCCTGTACTTGGGCCTGCACCCTGTGGATCGTTACAGCTTTAGGCCCAAACTTCATGAAGCTGAATCGAGCTGAAGTGAACATGAAGCTCGGCGGGGGGGGGTTGTCTGACAGCAGCGTCGCTGTTTCCTCTCGATGTCCACTCTGACAGTCACAGGAAGGATTTATCTGCTCACAGCCAGGATGGAGAGGAAATGTAATTACAGCAACAAAAGCTCTTTAAATACACATACATCATCGGAGTGTTATATTAAGATCTGCATTGCTCTGCTGTTAAGCCAATTTCAAATGTATTTTATTGTTTTTTTCATGATTGGTCTTGGTCAGCGAGCGTGTCTGCTCTCTTCCGCTCATATTTCTGCAGCAGCCGTTCACACGCTGACATTTTAATCTCTCTGCTTAATAATAAAGAGAGATCCCATTAAATTCTGTTTTTTCCTCACCTAATGGATCGTTCACCTTCTGAAATCATTTGTTAGTGAGAGGACAATCGATCTTCGGTGGATCTCACAAGAAAAACATTATCTTTTGAAGGTTTAATTTTCATAAAGCGCAGAAGTGATGTTGAGTTTGGTCTCATGCTAACATGTGACTGTGTCTGAAATGTCGTTTCCTGCTCTTGTGGGAGGAGATAACAACACTTCACAGAGACAATATTAGAATGAATATTAAAAACAGCAGCTTTGATGTTTCCAGACAAAAATAACAGCCTTGATTAGAAGCTTTGTAAATATAAAGACAGTGTGTGTGTAATCATAAAGACACAACGTGTGATTCTCTGTTTCACGGCCTCGCAGGAACATCTGTGAGCTTCCGCTGCACGTCGTGGAAAAGGACTGATGTGCAGACTTTGAGTTCATGGACCTTGCAAACTCCCCAAAGCTCGACTGGAAACACTTTCTAAAGTTTGGCCCAGAGTTGGCTCACAGCTCGCTCACAATGCAAAGACCTGAAGCTGAAGATGAAGCTGAGAATCACTCTTTAGTTGTTCCTGTAAAGTGTGGCTGTGGCTGTGCTCTGCATAAAACACGTGCGCCTAAGTTTCAGCTTCAAAGCTGAAAATCCAACTGTGGATATTTGGACTTTACATTTTGCCAGGATGGACGTTTTTAATCGCTGATACAAAGATGAGTTTATATCACACTGTCCATGCAATCGCTCTTTTCCATTATTTTATCCATTCAGCAGCTTTACAGGTAGATGTTTGCGCAGTGTTGCCTTCAAGGTTCAAACATGTCAAATTTATGTTCCCAATGAAAAGTTTCACACACAGATAGAAAAATGGAAAATGAAGGCTTAGAGGGAGGAGAGTATTTACATGAACCTGATACTCGACACGTGTTTGTTAAAGCACTGGGATCCATCGAGTCCATTCACTCAAATGTTGTTGCTCTGTTTTTCAGTCGTGTGCTAAACTCGCTGAACGTTTGTCCTCCACACAGGCTGTACTTTACATACTGGTTCTACTTTTATGTCATCATGTTCAGATTACACTTTTATTAAACTGAATGAAAACAAAATGCCTGTAAGAGACTTGGCAGCTTCTAAAATTGTGTTTATTTCAGATGCTGCTGCTCACTGCTGAGCTGGCACGTGTAACCAAGAAGCGTAACAGTTACACTGTTGCCAGTTTAAGGTTTGAATCCTCCGGTCAGCCCAGTGCCAAACACACAGAGTCCCACAATGTCAGCGTGTGCACAAAAGCTAACACAGCTCCCACCATCACAAACATGCCTTATTTCACCAGAGATTTCACCTGAGGCAGCTCATTACGAATGCCTGCTATATATATAAATATAGGCAGAGCCTCAGTCGATGTGGAACAATAAAGGATTTAACAAGTATCATCTGTCAGCCTCGGGGGATCATGAAAGGAGATTATATTCACACATTTGTATTTTTATTTCTCAGATAAATTATTTTCAATCTCAAGTCATCCGTCTTCCACCTTCAGAAAGGAGAAATTTGTCACGAGTCATATTTCTTCTGTCCTGTTTCGCCCACAACACCTCGTCTATCAAATTATACATTTATATATCAGTTTGGTGATGTTTCCTGAACGCGCACAGCACCTCTAAACATGCAACAGTGACCCCTTTAAGGTTTGCGTCCACCTCTGCGTGTAGCGACCTAGCATATCCACGTAGCTCAGGACAGCCGAGCTCTTTCAAAGGCCATTTTTTCTGCTTTCTGAAACTTCTTTAGCGTGTGGCTAAAACACAAGCTCATCTTGACTTCATCGCTGCGTAGCTCACTGGCGACTTCGTGGATTTAACATTCAGTTTTAAACGAACCCTGATTTTAAAGTTGCCGCAGGGCGTTATACCACCACATCACCTGTGCATCCTAAATGTGTGTCTCAGGAGGAACGGCGTCCCAGCAGAGAGGCTTCCTGGGCTGCATCAGGTCTCTGACCGTCAATGGTGTCAGCTTCGATCTGGAGGAGAGGGCCAAGATGACGCCGGGAGTGAGCGCCGGCTGTCCCGGCTACTGCACCGGATCCAGCAGCCTCTGCCACAACCGAGGGAGGTGCGTGGAGAAAAGCAACGGCTACATCTGTGACTGCTCACAGTCTGCCTACGGAGGAACCACCTGCAACCAAGGTGAGTCCTTGGAAACAACCGTGCAGGCTGCGTAACCCCTGGAGAGTCTTGGGTCGATTTGTGGCTATTTTCAAATTTTGATTACCTGCCATTTGCACAGTGTTGAATGGAATATAGCGAAAGTCTGCAAAAAAAAGTTCGGTCACATTTACTGTTAAAATTTCAGTATGACTTCCGGAAATTAGCTTCAGTGGCTAAGCTAGCGATAAACTTACGCTATTGGTCCTAGTGGTCGATTTGTGCCCCATTGAAACCCATTATAAACGCTATTTTTCACGGCAAAAAAATTACGGTCAAATCGATCGTCTTCGGTTATGTTTCCGCTTCCGCTTGCAGTACTGGCCTTAGAGTTGTAATTTTTTTATTTGTCCACCGGGTGGCGCCCTTGCTCCACATGTGACGCCTGCTGGAACATACACATGTTCTCCAGCGGCCTGCTCGAGACAGATACCCGGAAAAGGCAGACTAATTTCCCGCGTACAGCAGCAGCTTGGCCCGCTGCTCGTTCCGGACCATTTTCTGCCCTTAGGTTCGTTTGATTTTTTTTTTTTTTTTTTTAATCAACAGGAAATGACGTATTTGTTTTCACGTGGTAGCGGAAGTGTGTGCTGCAGACACGGGAACCGAACCATATGCTCCGGCGCTGCGCGAAACACACCCGCGGCAGAGGCACTCCTCCCCGGGGGAGCAGGAGCAGCAGCGCCGCCTGGGGACATTTTTGGCTTCTGGAAAAAAAATTAAAACCGGATCGAAATTAATGTTGGTGCCAATCTTTTGTCCATCTAAAGGCCTAATTATAATAACAATAAAATATTACTTCAAATGTTTTTTTTGGAAAATATTTTATGTTTTATGTTTTATGTTTTTGGGGCAAAAAAAAGCAGTGCGCTCATGTGACGAAACCGGGATATAAAGGGTTAAAATCCGCGAAATGTAATTAAAACTTGACATGAATATTTCAAGGAGAAGTAGGTCTAAAAGATTGGCTAATTTAAAGTGGAATAAAATATTAATATATAAATTTTTTATAGCACTTTTTGGGCGTGGTCGATAGTGTGCATTTTATGAAATGCGCTCCTGGAAAAAAAATAAAAGGCGATCGAAATGACTCTTGGTGCCAATCTTTAGTCCATCTAAAGGCCTAATTATAATAACAATTGAATATTACCTCAAATGTTTTTTTTGGAAAATATTCAAGTTTTTTGTTTTTTGGGGCAAAAAAAGCAGTGCGCTCATGTGACGAAACCGGGATATAAAGGGTTAAAATCCGCGAAATGTAATTAAAACTTGACATGAATATTTCAAGGAGAAGTAGGTCTAAAAGATTGGCTAATTTAAAGTGGAAAAAAATATTAATATATAAATTTTTTATAGCACTTTTTTGGGCGTGGTCGATTTGTGGCTCTAAGACCGATAGTGTATGCATTTTTCTAAGATCCTCCTTTAATTGAATGATGTTGATTCTAACAAACAGATGATCGATCACCGTCGAGGTTATTCCATTACAGGGAACCGATAGCAAATGCAAGTAATGCAGAAGGCAATTAATACCTGTCCTGACTCCAGCTCCAAGAACATTTCAAATGCATTAGAACAAATTATCTCATGCAGTCTGTGAGCAGAGAAGAGAGCAGACACAATCACAACAAAAACCCATCAACAGCCAGCACAAATAGCAGAGGAGCAGGCTGTGAAAACAAGCATATGGATGCAGTACAAAGAAACAAATTGAATATACATTCTGTGGGAACAGAGATGAAAAGCCTGGCTGCAAATATGTCTAATCACAGAGTACAATTTACGCTGCTCCGTCCTGTCTGGAATGTTAACCTGTTCGCTTCAAAGATGCTGCTGGTTTCTTACAGCGAGCCGTGGTTTGGCTGTTTCTGCAGGCGTGGTTTCAGCTTCATCTCGCTCTGCGTGGGAGTGCGAGCTTTTTGAAGCAGATTTTCAAGCACTGCATATTCAAAGTTTTGTCATGTGGAAACAGTTTAAATGCAGTGCTGTTGCATCTGACAGGATCATTCCCGATTATTTAATGTTGCCGCGCTTCCATTGTGTCTCTATTGCTGTATAAGTCACACTAACGTGTGCTGCAGACGTTCAGGGAAACAAAGTCACACTAACAGTTTGTCACTGAAAGCTTTTTCCTCTCTGCAGTGTGAGTGAAAGCAAACAAAGAGCAGACATTTAGCTGCATCCCCATGTGCTCGCCAGCTGACTGACATATTCATCTGCACATGCTCGTCTGTTCTCAGTGATAGTGATACTTTGAGTGCGTGCTGGAGCTCTAACTAGGGTTGCCAACTCCCTGAAAAATAAATAAGGGACACCTCGTGGCCAGGGCCGGGCAACCCAGTTGTCTTCACCCTTCCCAGTGTGGTAGCTCTTTTTTTTGTGTGTGAAATTATTTTTTAACCATTTGACTTGAATTTGATTTAAGCAGATGCATATTCTTTGTGATATGACCATATGGGAAACAAATGATCATTTAGCCATTTATTTTTAGCTCAAAATGACAACATTAACACAGTAAAACAGGTCTCTTTCTTAAACAGAAGCCTGTCATGCTTAACTTTTGAGAATATAAGTAAATCTTTCTTTAAAAGAACTCTGTCCTGCTTAACTTAAAATTATATAAATTAATAGAAAACAATAGAAAAATATTCCTGTAACTGTGCACATTTAGTGCATTTAGTACAGTTGGCTTCAGTTGAGGTATTATTTCAGCTTTTCTAAAGCTAATCAGCTGCTCCTGTTTGTAAACCCGCTTGTTCCCATGATTACGCATCTTAACTCATCATTATTCATCTATGTATTACTTTTATGTATTAGTCATCCATTTGTTGTAATCATCTATCCTTGCAGTCGTTTATTACACAAAATAAATTATATTATCACACTTCTGGCCACATAGCGCTGATATTCACCGCACATGCCCATATTAACCTTAACCAGAGGGTTTAAACAACAAACCAGTGTTTACATACCATATCTGCTTCTGCCGTGGCCTGGTGGACAAAAAATTGGTTAAGGGTTCCCCGAGCTTTCACGCCCCTCATGTTCTTCATGTGCCACCACTAGAAGCATGCCTATGGAAAAAGTGCGCCGGCACACAGTGCAGTGGGCTTTATAGGTGTTATGGTGTATTTTTCCAGCCAGGTGTTTCCCTTTTCCCATTCCTCCCCGTACTTTCGCAGCCTTTTTTTTCTTTCTCTGAGCGAACAAACATTGCTGCTCTAATGCTGGGCTCACACTGTGCGATTTTTGGCCCATTTGAGCCGATTTTTGAGTCGTGCGACCGATTTGGTGATCGGCCCGATTTTGGCCTTCATCGTGCATCGTGTAGTATACGTGGGGTAACGAGAAGCGATTAACACCTCGAGCAGCTCCTGATCATCAATCGCTCGTGAGCCGCTCACACTGCTCGCGCGCAAACGTAAACGTTGGTGAAAAAGACGGAGCAGCACGGCTGTGCAGCGTGTGATCTGGACACAAGCGATGGAGGCACAACTTGTAGAACTTTGGAAAGCTCATCCGAGCCTTTTCGATGTGGCATCACAAAATTATCACGACCACAACAACCGTGAAAACAGTTGGATTTACATGCTGCTCATTCACAGCTGCCTGATCATGTTTTTCATTAGCAATTTAGCAAAGTTGATGGTGGTGGTGTGTCTGTGTGAGTGAGAGACAGAGAGAGCGAGCGACAGATTTTCTGTTATAACCTTCATGTTATGGAGGCACAGTGTGAGCACTCAGGTCGCATCAGAGCATCGGGCGGTATAGTGTGAGACCTGCATCGTGACCTACGAACTGCGAGTCAATCGTGCAGTTTGAGCAGGAGCTGAATAACGTGACTGAAAAAATCGCACAGTGTCTGCCCAGCTTTAGGTGTACTGTCGTCCGAGACTTGCACCGCAGTGACGGCGTTTGTTTCCCTGTTGGCCATGCTTCTTGTTGTGGTCATCTGTTGTCTTCCGGTATTTTCTCCGTAAGCGACCTTTCCTCGACCAATGAGATGAGCGGTAATCTGAATTGTCATACTCGAATTGTCATAAGTGTGGTGTCAGCTCATTGGTCACAAAGCAGGAGAGGGGCTGGGAGTTATGTTTTCAAACAAAGTGTTAATTCCATTAACATTTATAGACTACTTTTGATTCTCACTGTATTACGGGACAAAGTGCGTCCCTTATTAGCTCAATACGGGACGTGTACTTTTGTTTCTAAATACGAGACGGTTCCGTATTTTAAGGGACGGTTGGCAACCCTAGCTCTAACCAATGAGCTTCTTCTCCTTGCTGTAACAGCTTTACCGATCACATGGAAATCTTTGTTTTGAGTAGTGACTGCAGCAGCTTGAGTTTCGCGCTCTCTCAGGATGTCCTGTTGTCTCTCTCCCACTACATTTAGCGCCTTCTCTGTCCTGGTAATGGCCCACTGTGTAACCCCACAGGTAGATGTGGTGCCAGTGACCCATCGCTTAGTAAAGTTCTGTCTTCAAGCCTCAAGCAGATCCTTTTGGTGTGTTAAAACAGGAAGTGACAGAGCAGATCTGACCGTGAAGCAAAGTGACGCTGGCCCCTCCTCACAGCTCGTCACTTACATGGTCAAAGGCGCACGCTGACTCCAGGGTCCATCAGTTACAAAGTGACGTTCGTGTTGTATCAAGTAAGACTTCAAACCAGAAGCTGAGAATATTTTCATGTATAAATCAGGTTTTTGGAGAACTGTTCATTTCCCTGAGCCTCCACAACACGTGGTCCCTACAGATACGACCCTGTGAATCAAAACTAAACTGCAAAATCACCTCAGTTACATAAATCAGAACTAGCCCTAAAGCACAAAGACTGAAGGAATACAAAGTAGCAGTATTGATTCATTTTATCCATGTATATCCTGTCTACCATAGAGTGCATGTTGCGTTCGTGTTCAGGAGTTGCAGAGATTTAAATGAAAGTGTGTTTGCTTCATGACAGAACGGAGCCAGTTTCATCTTCTGTTCTTTACTTAGTGTAAACGCTTTTGTTGAAAGCCGGGCACCCAGCAATGACATGCAGCTGAGCTGCCGCTGACTACAGATTATCTGCTTCAGTGGTGTGTGCTAGCAGCAGAGACTGTAGCACTGCTGACACACTCACTGCTAACGCGTCGCTGCAGCAGCACACTGAGATGGTGGGTAGACGCAACGTGGATCTCATCCCACCCACTCTCCAACACGTTCTGCATTTCATTTGAGCGTTAAGTTATGGTTTGCTTTTTAACCCAGACAGTAAACAAGCTAGCAGCGCAGCCTCAGCACCAGGTGCTGCAGTCAGGTCCTCTCAGGCTCCTGCAGACGAACCTGGTTCCAGCTTGTTACTCGTCTTTTCTCGAATGAGTGAAAGAATCAGCTGAACGCACACTGATTGAAATGCATTCAAATATGGATTTTAAAGCCAATATCACTATGTGATTGGATTATTAGTTAAGTGTACATAACAATTAATGGAAGCTTAATTAAGCTTAATTTGATTAATAGTTAAAAACAACTCTGGTGTTCAGTTCATCCAGGCTTTTGCTGCAGCGTATCAAACAAACACAGTCATGAATAGAAAGGTTTAAAAGGAAACTTGGACACATATATATATTTATATGTGTGTGTATACATATATCTACTGAAACGTAGGCAGTTTTCATTAAGCATGAAGGTATTTGGGAAACTGTAAAACTGCAAATGTGATCGTCTTCTTTTTGGAACCTGCTCAAATTCCAGATTTCCTGCAACAATAAAAGTTCAGTGAAGCTTTGATGAAGTTAATGCAAACAGTTCCTGCAGGTAATGAGCCGCACACTGGTGCAGGGGAACCAGACGGTTCTTCCGGTGATGGAAGACAAACATAGTGTGAGGAGTCAAACCACTTGCAGCTGGTCTGAGGTGAACGGGGCAGACGAGTGTAGGTGTAACACAGATATGAGCTGTTGCCCAGTGACCACACTGTGACCACACTGTGACCACTCTGTGACCACTCTGTGACCACTCTGTGACCACACTGTGACCACTCTGTGACCACTCTGTGACCACACTGTGACCACACTGTGACCACTCTGTGACCACTCTGTGACCACACTGTGACCACACTGTGACCACTCTGTGACCACTCTGTGACCACTCTGTGACCACACTGTGACCACTCTGTGACCACTCTGTGACCACACTGTGACCACTCTGTGACCACTCTGTGACCACTCTGTGACCACACTGTGACCACTCTGTGACCACTCTGTGACCACTCAGTGACCACACTGTGACCACTCTGTGACCACACTGTGACCACACTGTGACCACACTGTGACCACTCTGTGACCACTCTGTGACCACTCTGTGACCACTCTGAATATACCGAATGAAAATCAAATAATACTGTCAGTGAACATTTAGTATTAATAATGCAAATGCAGTTACACTGCAGTGGAAATTCATATAAATGAAAATGTGATAATATTGTAAACGTACCTATTAGCTACCTGCTAGCACTGAGTGAGCAGCCTTTATACATTATTGTATGTCTGCACCTCGTAGCTTTAATGAAGTGAGCACGGGGAAGGACGCTGTCGACCCTCCTCACTGTGCTTCGCAGGCTTGTTTTACGGTTGTATGGTCGAATGTGAGAACTGCAACAGTTTTACACATCAAAGTTGTTTATAGGTCTCTGGGAGTGAGGCTGCATTTGTGGGAGAGAAAAATATTTGTGGGCACAGAGGGAGCCGTGTGAAGTCTGATAAATTGCCCCGAGTGGTGAAAACGAATATCATGAAATACTAGAATGAGTTTTGCTGCAGCCTTGCTGTGCTGGATGGACACTGAAGCTGGGCTATTTTTAGGTAAGCAAGCAATCCAGTTGATACTGAATAAACCACATCTGAAGGAGCTCGCTGATTTTGTCTCGCTGATTATTTATTGAGTTATTTTTCTTTAAAGGCTGAATCAGCACCTGAACGCGTCTCTTCTGTTTCCCCGTGTCTGCACAGAGGTGTCTGTGTCCTTCGACAGAGAGTCCTCCGTCACCTACACCTTCCAGGAGCCCTTCTCAGTGATGCAGAACAGAAGCTCTCAGGCCTCCACCTCCTCCACGGACAGCAGAGCCAGAGAGGACGTGGCCTTGAGCTTCGTCACCTCCCAGAGACCAGCCATGCTGCTCACTGTCAGCACCTTCAGCCAGCAGTACATCGCTGTCATCCTGGCCACAAATGGTACGTACAGGAATCACACGTGGAAATGTTGTAGTTGTGCAACCGTGTTCTTTGTGAATGCAAACTTTAAAAACATGAACATGCTTCTCGTAGGCAAAGAAGCCGCGCTGAATAACATCCTGGTATCTGAAGAACTACAGCAGTTCTTTCACAGTATGGGAGGAAATATTTGTTTTGACTCTGTTTTTATGAATCAAGGTTCACTTTGGCCCCGTAGCCCTCTGACTTGGATTCCTGTGTAGTTATGTGTTGACCACAGAGCAATCTGGGCTTTGTTCTTAAGAGCATCAAGAGACACATGTTTGTTTTACAGTCCAGGTGGGGAATTTTGACACGTGAACAAAGGGTGAGTTCAGCGTTCGGGTGGATTTCTCTGGATTTCACCGTATAACTGTAAATGTGGTGTCAACACTTCCACTGTCACATGGTTCATGTCTTGATTTCAGACAACAGCTGGTTTGCCAGAGTTAACGAGTTGATTAGTGTAGTAACGGAGAGAGGAGAAAACAACCTAAGTGCAGCCTCTTCTGTCTCGTGCCTCCCAGAGAAGCATCGCACTCTGAATAGAGTCTGGGTTATGTAGTGGCACTAATGGGAGTGAGAAGAAAACCATGGTGCCATGCTGGGGCAGGCGTTTTGGGCCTTTTATTGATGAAACCAGCTGTGAATTGAGCGCTGCCACCAGGTCACTGTGTGGGAAACAGGGAGGACAGTAAAGCACAGCTTGAGGCAGGAAAATGGTGGTGGAGTTGTTGGAGTGGAAGGCTTGTACACTTTCTTTTAGAAATGTGTGCAAACACGGCACCAGTGTGCTCGGCAGCGAGGCTTTCTCCTCCTTTATTTCCTCCGGAGCTGTTAAATAGGAGGAGGAGGTGATCAGCTGTGGGGCCCCTAACGGGAGAACTCGAAGGAAGAAGAAGAAATAATGCTGAATAGAAAACGACGGTTCTCATACTGTACATGTATCTGTGTGCTGTAGTAGTGAGTGTTAGTGGAGCCTAGCAGTACAAACCTGTTGGTGCTCAGCAGCATGCACTGAAAAAAATATGTTGTTGGATTTACTTAATTCAATGGTGGACATTTGTTGCACACAGATGTTTTGCTTTGGCAGCAACTTAAACAATTGAGTTAAATTAACACAATTTATTCATGTTCAATAAACCTGTGCAATTTGTGTTGATAAAATGTGACTTAAACATGTTTTGATGAAGTAATTTGAGCTCTTGGAATATTTTAATCCTTCACAATTTTCTCACGTTATCCCAACACGATTCAATAACTTTTACCCAATACTACTTGGTCACTTAAATACTACATGTTATCTTCAAATTACATTTTGCTATTATATTCTAGTATCAAATACACAATTTTCAAATGGAGGCCTTATAACAGATTATATTGTTCTCTTCCAAGATGGTTGCTGGCATCCACCAGTAACCTTTCAAAACAACATGTCTAATTTCACTGCAGTAGGTAAAGAATTAAACTGACATTACTCCACTACTGAATCTATATAAATCAACAGTTAAATAATGTCAGTTCTTCCGTGTTCTCTGGAATCAATCGCAGCAAAGAAATTGGACTGTTTCTTTTGAAAAATGTTGGGAAAGAACAATACAAAACATTCTATTTAAGGCCTCTGACGTCAAGATTCAGTTAAACAACAATTATAACTAAACAATTTGAGGTAATGTTAGTTTCCATTAACATTAAATTAGGTTACTGAATTGGCAAACACCTTCCTATTAACACTACCCATTTTACCCCAATAACTAAAGAAATTAGCACTTGCAGGTCAAAACCTTTATTCAAGAGACACAAAAATAACATTGATACAGTGACTGTCAAAAATTACAGCACTGATCATACTGTGACATCTTGGTTCAAAACAGCAAGCTTAGAAATATTCAACGTTCTTTACTTCAACTGAATGAAACTGAAAATACCATTTCACACGACCCATATGGGATATTTAGACTGTATAACTGTTCACGCTACATCTCTTCACTAGTAAAAGAAAGAAAAAATACAAAGAGAAATTAAAAAATGCTGCCAAACAGACAAACAGAACTTGTACAGAGCAAAAGGAAAAACAAACAACAACAAAAAACGGCTCGTCCTCATGGCAGTTGCAGAGTATATAAAAATGAACCCTGCGATCCGTTCCTGGAATTGAGCTTCAAAAATGCAGCAGAACAAGTGTGAGATTTAAATGTCCTCTCACCTAGAGCTGGTCACCTCACATGCATAACAGTGAGCTTCGTTGCAGGAGCAGTTTTGTCTTAGTTGTGAGCTTTTCTTGAGAGCTGAGTTGCATCCAACTCCATTACCACCCTTTGAATCACCTCAAAAGTGTAGCAGAGTTGTGATGGGTAACTCATGTTGAAGGAATAAAAAAGGTCCAAACAGCATGGCTACTGCAAAGGTCACGTTATCCAGATCTTGAAGAACAACATCAGAAAAGTCATTGCCTGGCGCATCTCTGGAGACAGATGTTCATTGTGGTTTTCTCAATCTGTGCAGTGGCCTCAGTCAAGTCCTGGTTAAACACAAAACATTTCTTTAAGATTCCTTTTTAAACTCATCTCTTTTGAATCTACCAGTTCTAATGTTAGAGTAATTTAAACCAATGCAAGCAACATAGTAAATAGCTATAGCCAAAGAGTGGCCTGCCATGCTGCCATTCATGGTCTAACAGAGTTTCTAAGAGAGGGTGAAAAACATAATAATTTCAATTGCTTTACATTAGTTTTTGTTAGAAAGACACCGGCCCATCAGAAATCCAGGCTATGTCACTCAGAAGATGTTAGAATTTAGACTTTCAGCCCCACAATTTGGTTAGCTGTTGGTCAGTTTTTCAAACAAAAGCTAATATAAATATTGGTGGGATTTTCCTTTGTTCATTAGAATGACAAATTTAAAGTTTTTTCACACTGATGTGACCCCTAATACAGAGGTGGTGGTGGGGCCTCAAGGGCCGGCGGCCGAGTTCACTACCAGGCCTCATGTGAACTTCAAATTATTAAAGAGGACTACTGGTCCTAACCAGTCCAATGAGGATCAAGTGGATAACTAAATGCATTTTTAAAGGTTGCAAATCCACAATCTACTCATAAAACACTCACCATGAACTCCTGCACCAAGATGTTGCAATTGTCTTTCACACAGATGCGGAGCACTTTGATGAGGGACTCCGAGCATTAATGTCATCCTTGACTATTATAACAAAGAAAACAGAGATTTGTGAACTTTTCAGTAGCACAGAAGAAAATGATCCCAGACAAAAACTCTTGACTTTTTAAACCAGTCAACATGCAACACCAGCATCTACAAAGCAATATCAAAAGTTCCTGTTTGACATCAACTTTATGGATATATAGTTTCCAGAACATTTATTTTTAAAAAAAGATAATTTTTTCTCAGTGGGCCAGTAAATGCATGACGAAAATTATGGCATCCTTTTAGTGGAATCATTACTCACAGGTAATAGTTGACTGTTTCAATGGATGTAGCATAAAAATTTTACTGACCTAATGCAATACATATACACTTTGTAGTTAAAGAATTTTAAAGTTCTTACTGTCATTATGGCAGCTACATCCTTTAGCTTTGTGCCCTGTTCCCCCGATCACTTTGCAAACACTTTCAGCAGACTGTCAGAGAGAAACTCAGCTCCGTCAGAAACCTTGACTGTAAAGGCATGGTTGGGATGCACTGGAATGCTGCATTTTATCTGAAATGACATAAAATTATTTTGAAATAACAGCAGGCACTGTGCTTGGTTAATCAGTAATGTTTTGTTGAATAAAAACTGTGTTTCCAGATCTTATGGGATTAAAAAAAATCCAAAGATGTTTGTTTCTGATTTGCAACCCAACAACCCACAAGTTACAACCTCATTTCAGTTCAAGTGTGCATTAATGCGAGTCCAGTAATCACCTTTCTGGCAATACATACAGGTATAAGGTAAACCTATGGCAGATTTTGGATTTCTCAGTTGTATTAATAGGGTGAGTATGCATGCACCTAATAATTATAAAAAACCCATTATAATTAAGTTACAGAAACGAAAATAGAATATACTTTCTTACCATAACACCTTGAACCCACAATCCATCAGCTGACTCCTGGTGAAATGCAGAATAGATGTGGTCTCTCAATGTGCAGCAAAAAAAACAAAAACAAAAACAAAAGGACAGCAGGTGAGGGCAGGAGGGGTAGGGATGTAAGCTAGCATAATACCGCTGATGATATTAGCTAAAGCTGTTCAATGTCCAAAATCTCACTAACACCACGGTGCAGTAAATACACAATGTAACTGAAGAGTCAGTTGGCAAATCTATTCACACAGAAAACCAAATTATGTTATGAGTGCCTCGTAATTAGGTTTAATGTGATATTACGGCTCTTGTGCCAAAGACAAATTCAAATGAAAAAGCGCCAATTCTTTGACAACAGATAAAACAGCAAATAAGCTAACGGCTCTTTTTTAGCATGTTACATGGCGACACTCTAGACGTTTAACTACATTTGGCTGAAATATGGTAAATATTAATTCAAAAAATCAAGACATACCAAAAATGTAGAGTTGGCTGCTCGACTTGACTGAGATGGATGCATTTTTTAAACCACGATCCAAAGCCCGCGAGATGAAATCACGCGTGGTTTCACGAGATTTAACGTTGCTATCTTATTGACTTACTTCACCTGAACATGATATGAACAATTTAATACACCCTTTCTGCATATCATGTAGTTTTTACACTATATAGTTACATTTAACTTTAAAACATGAGGCAATTGTGTTAAATACATGCAAGATGCTTACATAAATCCAAGCGATGGCCAGTCCCTTTTTTTCAGTGTGAACAACAATCACTGTGCTAACAAAACTACATTCATTTACTTATTTGCTGCATTTTAGCTGCATTTGTCAAAGAGCACTCACTTTCTCGTGTCCACTTGGCCACAGATGCATCCACCACACTGCTGTAGGACTGAACCTATATGAATGGCAGCTGCTAAGTAATCAGCTTGTATATATGGGCAGAATATTCCTCGGGGGCTGGAACAGACCCACAGACCACCTCAGTGTGGGGTCCACCTGAAAGGAAAACTCAACAGCTGCCACCAAAGAGCTTTGGTTAGAAAACTGAATCCATAAACTGCACGGGCACAACACACACACAACTGCTAATTAGTGGTACGTAGCACAGTAATCAGATTACAGCTGGAATATCATAAAAACTGCATCTTATTGGATGGCCTGTAGTTCATAGCAGGCCGTATTATATGTCAGATAATTCCATTAAAATGCTCCAAAAGGCATAAACACAGTGGTGAGGCCAGCGAGGCCTAGCAGACAGCTAGCAGCTACAGCTGTCAGTCAAAGCAAGCACCAGCTAACTTTAAACACTGTCAGTATCCAAATGGAGCTATGAGAAAGTAATCAGCCTTACATGAAGGGGAGAAGTGTTCATAGAGGCCAAAGCAGCTTTGTTTTTGTTAAAGGTTTAAGTGTCATCACCGATGAGAAAGGAGGGAAAAGGTCCAACACAGAGTTCAGATACTGGAAAGTCTGGATTTTGTTTCCGGGCTTTGAAAAATGAGTCGCTATCATCAGATAGCACCATCAGATTTATGAAACGTGTGTAACCATCTTTAACCAGCCTGCACCAATATGCTGGTGAATCTGAATTATTCAGCAGCCTTTTAGACTCAGTTTGCATACTATGTGCATACTGCCCTGATGTTGTGAGAGAGAAATCTGCACCATCCAGGCAAAAATAAGGAGGAAGTCTGGCTACAGAAAATTAAATGATAGCGTCTGACGTCCAAGGAAGAAGTCAGAACAAGTGCATTGTTGCAGTATAAATAGGACAAAAATGATTGTTAGTAGTGGGAGTAAGTCTCTAAAGTCTACGGCAGCCAGGCTGTCAGTTGTATCCATGGTCAGAGGGACGTCTGCATTTAGTACACTGTTAGTACACGAGGCCCGTTCTTACAGTACTTATGCATCCACATGGCTTTGATTTCCTGTTCCACGCTGCATTGTTATGTTCTCCATTTGTGTTTGTTTCATGCGTCGCGCTCACACGTAACCGAAACCTGTATCTGCTGTGAAACTGAATTTGAGTCAGTCAGGAGTCTGAAGGACGGCCGCGTGGGGAGGATGGGTGTTCGCTGGTAACAGTGAAGGAGGCGGTGTCAACCACAGCGGTAGACATGATAGCAGGGTGTCATAGATTTGAAGGTGGATGGGTAGAAAAAGAATCTGGAGATGGATTTATGGAGCAGGACATCAGCTCCCCACACCTGTGTTCAAACACGAGCACGCAAAAGACAAAAGGTAGGAAGACAAAGGGTTTATCCCACAGATGGAAACGATGGTCTCTGCTCTCTGCAGCTCAGTTACTGCGACGTCTTGTTGGGGTTAAGCACGCCCACCTGCAGCATTGGAGGGTGTTAGTTACACAACACCTGTTTTCCTTTCTTTTAACCCCTTTCTGGTATCAGGGAGAACGCCTACATCCCTGTTACCATGGTTACCAAATGATATAATGCATAATTACACAGCAGATTGCTCCCTTGACGGTGAACTGGTTCCAAGTTCACTCGGAGGCTGAGAGCGATTGTGTAAAAAATAGAATCTGCCTAAAGTAGAAGGATTTAGTCATATTTGCAGGGCTCTTCAGTTTAATGCACAGCAACAGCTCACTGCATGTGTGAAGGTCTGTTTGTTGAATGTTGTGTAGATTGTGCCGTTGACACTTGGTGCTTTTGATGCGTGAGAAAGTCAAGCACATAATTACTTTATGCGGGTCACAAAGTCAAACGCAGTCGTGGCAGCTCAGCAGGTGTCAGCGCCGGCCAACCAGCTGATGGATCGCCCGATGCAGAGCCGGTCACATACAGCATGCACACGAGGGGTGGGCGATATATGCAAAATATGCAGTAAAAATATCTGTGAAGACAGAAAAAGCCTCTGTGTGCCTGCAGCTTGTGGCCGCAGCATTAAGTAAATGCAGAAACCAGATTTCCCAGTTAGCTGCTGTCACTGGTCACACACTCCCTGCCTGTGTGCAGCAGCAGTATAGTTTAACAGTGGCGCCACAGCGGTGACTGCTGAACACTTTAGTTTAACAATAACTGAAGTCACTCAGCCCTGGAGTTCGTGTCACATTGTAAAGCTCATGTGGGAAGTTGTGTCTTTGTTAAATCTCAGGTCCAACTTTTGAAGCAGCTGTTTAAAGAACTGCTTTTCCATTACATGTAACTGCACCATTAATTCCCATCCCTCGTTTCACTTCCTGTCATATGGAGTGCAGCTAGCTAGCGAGTGCAGCTAGCTAGCGAGTGCAGCTAGCTAGCGAGGCGCTCTAGTGACACTGAGGAGTCACTTGTTTGTGCGGCACATCAGCAGCTGCTGGGATCTCCTCCCGGTGAGTCTGCTTCTGCTCAGCTTCTTTCCACCTTCAGTACGAACAATATTTTGCAAATGAGGTTGTTGGAATGATTATCGGAGGCTGCGTGCAGCTCTGTCTTGCATTGGGGAATGTAAACACATGTAAACACATGTAAACACATGCGGTGACAGCTCTATGTGACATTTTCACATGTTCAAATGTATTCTCGTCATATTCCTCACAATATGATATAATGTTATATGATGGTCTGTCTCTACTTTCTGCAGTACAGTCCTGTTCAGCTGATGCTGACGAGGGTACCACAGTGTGTCCAGCACTGCTTTAATGCAGACAGAGGGGTCTGTACCTGTAGCAGCAGCTTCCCAGGCCTGATCGGCCTCCATTACTGCAGAACAGCTTACCTTACCTTTGTGAACTTCTGCCACTAACCTTTGTACCATTTCAAGCTGTTCATTGGACTTGCACAACTTGACTTGAAATAAATAACTGGGAGAATCGGGGTGTTATAACAGCAGTAGTGTTTATGGCAGGGCTGGTAGGTCCATAGTCTTTCTGTATCTGTTTCCTTAATAAGTTTAATTTGAAATGTTTCTCCTCACATACAACGTCTTGAATAATCAGCCCATCATAACTTACAAACCTCACAGTACCACATAAACCCAGCAGAGCACCTAACTCTCCGACTGGTTCCTGGGATATCTAAAAGTAGAAGGGAGGCCGCTCTTCTGTGAAATCCCAGCTTGGAGTCAGGAAACAGACAGCCTCTCTACTTTTAAGATTAAGCCTAAAACTTTCAGTGTAGATAAAACTTATAGTGTGGGATAGGGCTGGGCGATATATCAAAAATTTATCGTTACCGAAATTTATGACTCTCATCGACGTCATTTTGCCCATGTCGGTAAATTCGGTATTTAAAAAAAGAAAAGAAAAGGCATGTGCAGGTTGGCGATGTTCATGTCCCTTTAAGACGCTGTGCTACGTTACAGACTTGACGGGGTGGAGTCACATGACTCTACTACCTGAAACAAGACGAGACACGGGTGAACAAATGGAGGACGATTTAAATGTTGAAGCAGCAGCGACGGAGGTAGAGCTGGTGGAGGAGGAAGAGGAGACGCTTGTTAACAAAAAAAAATGCATCATCAATCGTTTGGCAACATTTTGGATTCAACAAGGATGATATTGATCAAAAAATTGTTAAATGTAAACTCTGCAAAAAGACTGTTGCGTCAAGTCAAGGTAACACAACCAACCTCTTCCACCACCTGCAGCACAACCATGTGATTCAATTCGAAGACATAAAAAAAGCTCAAAGTGAGAAGAGAGTAGGACCAGCAAAACGTCTTCCTCCACCAGACATTATTTGTTTACAAGTTATACAAGTTATAGTACCTCAAGGCCTTAGCAGAGATAGGCCTTTGTCCATGATGGCATTACATTTGCACAATCATTGTTTACTTTGTGAATAGCCAATGTGAAACATTTATTATTAAACTATTTTGTTTACATTTTTTAGAGAGCATGGTTACATATTGTATCCTACACTTTTTATTTTGTTCAGTTAATAAATCTTAACCACTAAAAGTACTTACTACTATTGTCTTCATTTATTTTCAGTGACATTTTACAGCCCTTTAAAGTGGTAATAATATAATTGCAATGAATAGGTCTAGGGGGAATAATATTATCAAAATAACTGGAGGAACTATGCTGCCTGCCACAGCCCCATCAAATGAAGAAAAAAAAACGTTTGTTTTTTTGGCACTTGGGGTGGTTATCGTCCATTTATCGTTATCGAGGTTAACTGCTCAATTTATCGTGATATTGATTTTAGGCCATTTCGCCCAGCCCTAGTGTGGGTTGCATTAGGGTACCCTGCAATAGGCCTGCAGGCTGCTGGGGGCTTCCCATGTCACCAGTTTGCCCATCTGTATCTGGAAGTCCCGAAGGATCTCCCAACATCTAACCTGCAGTCCACTGACATCTCCTGTAGCGGTGCTATTTATCACGTACGACTTCACTTTAAATAAATTGTGGGACTGAAATAAACACTGTTTGGACACAGACTGAAATTTAGGATGGTTACTGTTAACTAGGGCTGGGTATCGTCACTGATTTCTAGAATCGATTCAATTCCGATTCACAAGGTCCCGAATCGATTCGATCCACGATTCGATTTAATTCGATTCGATTCGATTTAAATCTGGGAAATTTTGACAGTCAGAAGTATAATTCAGATCAGAACATTTACATATTTTTGTATCTATAAAAAGGAAGCTGACACTCTCAAGACTTTATCCAAGCTGTGAGCATCACAGCAGATGCCTTTGTGTCAAAGTAGCTGAAGATAAAACACAGAAAAACATGAAGGTTTTCCTGGCCTGGGATTTTATAAAAATATTCTGCAGTACATCAAAAACGAAAGAAAACCATTAATTAATCAACATTACCTCTGACGTTACAGCGGTTTTATTAGACACACGGCTAAGCATTTTGCATTTTGAATAATTTTAAAAAGTTTCAATTTGTTCAGTATTGAACAGCAGAAATGAGGTTTTCTTTTCGGAAGAATGTAAAAGGGGAAAAAACAGCGGCCGACAGCCTGTAAACAACAGTAGACTTGTGTAACAAGCAAGCGACTAATGAAGAAAGGGAAACTGTTCGAGAGAGGGGGGGGGGAGAGGGGGAGGGAGAGAGGGGGAGAGAGGGAGAGAGAGAGAGCTGCGCATCGCAATGGAAGCAAAACAGTAAAAGAGTGAATTCATGACGATGTTTATGTGAAGCGTTTGGATCTTCTTTTGCTGCTGGTTCGGTCAATATTGTTTGGAGAGAGATCAAACTAACAGCTTTAGAATCAGCGCATAAAGGGCGTGAACACAAAGCGCGGACCCGCCGACAGATCAGAATCAGCGAGCTGTCGGCTTTCAGCCCCGACTGTGAGAAAGGCGACATCTAACTGATTCTGATCCGCGGGTCGCGCTGTGTGTTTAAGTCTATGTGCAGAATCCCTGTACCTGCTCTCATTTACTGTTTGGTGGTTCTTGAAATTTTGTGAGATGTCACCAGAGATTCTGGCATTTCGGACAAAATAAATTTATATTAAAAAATCGATTCAGGATTTTAATGAATCGATTTTACGTTATCCAAGCCAGAATCGATTTTAATCGATAAATCGATTATAAAAACCCACCCCTACTGTTAACCTACTAACGTTACTATGAGGTATAACATGATGTTAGCTTAAGCATGAGAAAATATCAGGCTCATATTTTAGCCTGAGCTCCACTGCTTGACTTGGACCCTGGAGGAAAAGGTCCCTGCATATGTTACAGCTTATCACCTCAGAGTCTCCATTTTTCAGATTGAGACACAACAAAGACCTCAGAGCTTTAAGCGAACAGCCACGCTACATCCAAACCTGCGAGTGCCACATTGAGTGACACCTCTGTGCAGTTTTTAGCCAGAGCCCTAATCCGCTCGTGTGTGTTAAACCTGAGCAGCCAAATTGCATGGGTCTCTGTAAACAGTGAAGGGCAGGGGAGACACTTTATCCACAGTGACCTTGCTCTGTTGGAGCACTCTCAGGATCTGAAATGAATCACAACACAAAGCCCTTCACTTACACACTGGGAATTGTAATATTGACCTAGCTCCACTTGACAATGCATAGCTTTCTGACTCTTTGATCTGGCAGCGAGTGTGTGTGTGTGTGTGTGTGGGGGGGGGGGGGGGGAGGGGAGGGGGGGGCTGAGCACATATTGACTCGCTCAGTTTTCAGAGCAAAGAGCTATGAGATAAATATTTGCAGACTCTCGAGAGTAACTGAAGAAGCTTGGATGTAGTGGTGTATTTATAAATAGGCAGTCCCCTTCTTGCAGCAGACAGGTGTATTCTCTTATCTTATCACCCATTAGAATGCAGGGTACACATATTTGAATCCTGGTAATGTTATATGTACAAGATTGGATTTAGACCTGTAGATTCCACGTTTTCATCGAACACTGAGCATAAGATGAAGCGTCGCGTTGCTCTGTAACAGTTTATGCTTTGTTTTCCAGGGAGTGTGCAGATCTGGTATCACCTGCAGACAGGCAAGAAACCGGACGTCTTCACTCCCACCCCGAGTAATCTGGCAGACGGACGTCTTCATCGAATCAGAATCCACCGAGTCGGCAAAAACCTCTATGTACAGGTCAGTAACACCGGTACAGGAAGTCCTGCATAAGGACGTGCTGTCTCACAGAGATAGTTCCTGCTTCTGAAGCTTGGTGTGGAGTTTGGATGTGTGCAGGCTCCCTGTGGCCACTCCAAAGACACGCATGTTGGATCAAGAGCTTAGACAGTGGCTGTGATGTATAAAGTGCTTGCAGTGTGTAAGCATGATGTGAGTATAGGGCTAAGTGTGATTCGTCTTAGGTGCGTTTGTAATCATTTCCTGTTCAGTCACATATCACAGTCTGTCTGCTAGGTAAAGGTAGAATGACTCATCATCCGAATCTGTTGTAGATTATCTGGGTTTTGTATATATTCTGACCTGTTTTCTACAATAAATTACTACATTTTGTGTTATTCAGAGTTAATGTAAGAATAAGATGCACAGCTGTATCCATGCTAGCTGCTCTTTTACATCAAGAGTAGCATCATCAAACAGCATTTAAGCTGCTGATGCTCTTCAGTATCACTTACCAAATTCAGCGTATCCTGACTTGGCTAAATGCACAGAGGGCAGGAAACCTCAGGCCTGCAGCAGGTTAGCTGATCACAGCTCCAGAAAGAAAACTAACATACTGGACCCACATAACTCTGTAATTCCCCCACTGCACTCAATCTTCTCCCAGTTTGACTCCTACGTGTGAGGAATGAGATACAATATTCTTTGGAAGAGTTTTTTGATAACACACATTAAATTTACCCGGGGAGGCCTTAAACCAGAGCAGGTGACCTGCCACCCATCAAATACGACATGGCCCAAAAATGAAAGAGACTAAACCTAACTGACTTCAAAGAGCAGCAACATCCACCATACACCATCTTTATGTGAACTCAACACTGTTTGTTTGCATCCAGCGGCAATTTATTTATACAGCACATTTCATTATGCAGTGTTGAAGATAACATAGAAGAAAAACACATGTAGTTTTGTCTTAAGGGGATTTAAAGACGTTAAAGACGTGCATGCGCACACATCCAGAGTTACTGAGTGTAGACCTGTGAGGACAGAAAGGGTTGAGGATGTTTTTGAATATGTGATTTACAGGTCAGCAGGCAGCTGGTCCAGGAACAGGCCCTCAGCACACTTAGGTCTACTGGGAACAGCTGATGACCTGAGAGTCTGACAACGATATATATCAGATGACGATATAGAAACATCGTTTCATTTTACGCTATCGTTTGTTTCGTGGTGTCTCAAAATAAACTGTTTACAGCAATGTTTTTTTCATGTTCTGATGTCACTGTAGTTATTATTAATTTCTTAAAGTTCTCTCTTTCTCTTATATTTAATATCACCACACTACGGACGGACAAGCGCCTGTTTTTATGCGTTGTCGTTAGCAACAACTACGGTAACACCACGGCGTGTCTGCTTGTTTATGTTCCACATAAACCTTTCACAATAAAGCTCAAGATCCTGTTGAGACTTTTCAAAATAAACTGAATCACGTGAAAGATGCAGATTATTTACGGATGAGAAGCAAAAAAGAGCCGCCAGGTGCTAAAAAATAAACCTTAGACTAAAACGTTAGAACAGGCTTCTCCCCGCAGCACGCCGTGTAAGAAATACTCACAAAGGAAACGGCGCCGTTACAACTTCTGTCTAAAAATGTATCGTTTCATGCGTCGGTTAAAACACTCGACTCCAGCTACACGACGCCCAGCAGGAAACACTTCACCTGCCCGAGATTCACAGACTTTACAGAAAATGTTACATTTGTGTGATTTATATCGTTATCGGACGATAGATGTTTTATATCGGGAGATGAGATTCTGGTCATATCGCACAGCCCTGGGTCTGACTGCAGGTCCATAATGTGCTGAGGGGCCACATGGATTTTAAAGTTAACTCTCTGACTTCAGTATCTGGGTGATATGGTCGGGTTTCCTTGTATGAGCAAGAAAAGTTGTCTTCGTTGAGTAGAGTAACCTGCTTGGCATGAACACATTTCTAGGTCAGTTTGAAATTACATTTTCTAACTTTTGATATATTTGTATCGATTCCTGTGTTTAAGAGACAGGGACGGTAAATATGTGATCAACTATAATATCTAAAAGGTTTCTGGACCTCCAACAGTTAATGTTATTAATACAACTGATGAGTCTTTGAACAGAGGTTAGATTACCAGAGGAATATGATGTGTTTATTAACTGCCCAAGGATATAATATATCATTTGAGTTCTGTATGATAGTGCTGTACCAAGCAGACACATAAAGTCATGGACCAGGACTGACTGACTGACTGAGGAGCCCTGATTGAATTTTTGTTTGTGCAAATCTAAAACTAATAATTGAAATATAAAAACTTCAGCTGTGAAGAGGACCAATCAATAACCAGACCTAATAAAACAATTGAACCATCAGGTCATCTTAGTGCATGCTCACTCATCCAGGTGAGGAACTCCTAAAAGGCTGATTCTGTTCATGAGGACGTGGCGTCTTCCTCCAGTCTCAGCTGACTGCAGGACATTTGTACAGTGACTGAAACCAGCAGCGCTGAGGGAACCGTGGGCTGTGTCATTAATATGCACTGATCAAAGCCCAATCATCATTGATCAGTGGCCACGTTTAGACCGTACACAAGACGTTGAGTATCTGCTGTTACAATCAACCCGCTCAGTGGAACAGTTCTGCAGGGCGGCGGTGCCCTTTTGCACTACAGACCGGTTTATGTCCAGCAATATTTTTATGGTGTCGCGGATGAATACAACAAAATAAAACCAGTACCAAAAAAGAGGAAGATTTATTCATAACACACGAGAAAAGACCCAGGGAAACCGAGTTAGCGATAAAAACGATTAAAAAAACAAAACGATACAAACCCTGAAAACCATCATTTCTCACCTGAGCCTGAAGCCTCACGGCCCGGTACCAAACGACTGGTTTGGTTTCCTCTCAGTACGCCTTTCTGGTAATTCTAAATTGGTAATTGATGTGAGGTAGATAAAGTGTTGTGCGTATGTTGCAGGTATTTCCCTTCTTTGTTGCGTTGGCAGTTTTCACTTTACCATTGCACTCGTTCTTTTCTGCAATAAAAAGTCCACGCTGCAGGCTGCGCCACTGCTTCCCTGCTTGATTGGAGCTCAAGTGCAAGCAGCGAGATGGCGTGACAGGCAACCAGACGGACAGTCCCGAGGATTCGAACTAATGTTGCGTGGAACATTCCCATCCCAATTATCCTGCAGGATTTTCTGGTAGAGAGCAGAATCCATAGGTTGCTGGTCCTGGCTGGGACCTCAGGTTGAGTCTTAGTCAGGTTTTAAATAACGTTTTCACAGAGGACCAGGTAGGTGTGGATTTGAATGAAATCATCATTTAACTTGTGTATTTACTCAGATGATCAAAGTTACTTGATGATCAGGAACATGTAAGTGTGACAAACATGCAAAAGAAAATTAAGAAATGAGGAAGTGTGCAACGACGTTTTTACAGCACTGTAGCTATTTGAGTGAAACAATGTGACTAACATGACGAGACAGCAGGATTCATCTAAAGAGGAAAGCTGTGCACATCGTGTGCATCTTTTCATGCAATAGGAAACTGAAACCCTTCACTTTTATTGCACTTCACCGTGTTAAGCGATTATTCCGAGTCAGCATGACGGCACAGAGGTACAAGGTCAAACTCACTTCAGAGCTACCTGTAGCTGCTTTCAGGTGAGGCTGCAGTGAACACACAGCTCGCTCTTACGCTGAGCTGCAGCTGCTGTTACCTTGCTTTGAATTTCGTGTAATCACCTTGTTATCTGATTTCTTTCTATCCAACCAGATCAACCAGGACATCCACAGAAAGTACACACTGTCATCTGACGCGGAGCTGATCCTCATACGATCGCTGACGTTAGGCAAAGTCACCAGTAAGTCTCTGCAATCAGTCCTTCTCATTCAGCTTTGACCGAACGAAGCCAGAAGCATTTCTCACTCCTCGGCTGTGTCTTTGTAGGAATGGAGAATTTTGATGAGGAAGTGATACAAGGAGCTTCTAAAGGTTTCATTGGCTGCCTCTCCTCAGTCCAGTTTAATCATGTCGCACCACTGAAGGTAGCGCTGACCAATCGCGGGAGCTCATTGGTCACCGTCCGTGGCCCGCTGGTCCAATCAAATTGTGGCGCGCTAGCCGAGTCACATACTCTGCAAGGTAAAACATCCACATCCATGACACTGATGATCTGTTTACTTAGACTCACAAACACACGAGCTGATTGTTTCTGTCTGTTAATCTGAGTCTTTGAAGCACTTTGAGGAACTCGTTGCTGTGATTTGTTTCTACATAAATAAAACTGAACTAAAGTCATCTGAGAAATTTGGATAGAATGAAACCATCAGCTGTGCAATTCTTCATAAATGGAATAAAAGTAAAAGGACCATCTATTGTCCTCGGTCTGGAGCTCAGAATCAAAATCTGAGACGTGAATCGTAGTGGATCAGCCCAAAATCACACAGCAGTAATGACCTAAAGCACGCCGGGACGCAGTCGCCACCGTTGGCAACACGACGGCGTCATGGATGGAAATCTTGCAGCCCCCACACAGTCCCCTTGCTCAAGAAGCCACAGCGTGAGTTTGCCATCGAACATCTAGATGGTTCAGAGAAGGCTTGGATAAAAGTGTCGTGGTCACATGAAACCAAAGCTGAGCTACTGAAGAGTTTCTGTTTCAGTTTGTGATGGTTAGGATCATATTTCCATGACAGTGTGGTTAGCATTAGCATTGGATCTTATGTACACAGGCCAGAGCTCTCTGTAGGGTTTGTTATCTTAAGACCAGTATAGCAGCACTGGTTTCCATATTTGCTTTTTCCTGTTGTATCGACACCGAGCTGGCTTTTTGCTGGCATTGCTCTGTGCGTCTTTCACAGCGATCAGTTTTAAAGAAGATGACCCCGACCCGCATGTGAAATAGTTTCTCGTTTGCCTGAAGTCCAGACACAAAGACAGCTGTTCTCACTGGACTGGATGTGTTACAGAAACGTTGGCTGACGTCACAGCGGTGCAACAAGCCAAAGAGCTACAAACCAAACAGAACATGATCACAGTAAAACTGGATTGTGTAAATCAGGACTTCCAGGGTTGTACTGCTGTTTAAAATCGTTTTCAGAAGCAGAGACATTTAAATAGACTGTTTGTCTTTGCCTCTCATGAACCAAATGTAATCATCATGTCATGCACTGTACTGCAGCACGCCTCGTTGTACAGGAGGAGGAGCCAGTCAGTAAAGAGAAGTTGACATGGTATGTATGAAAATGATGATGTTTCTCTTTGCTCTGCAGATCAGGCTGTAAATGCAAATAAAGACAAAGAGCAGCGTGCCGGCAGCACCCAGAAGGATTTGGCTGTAATAGCAGGTCTGTGCTGTGCTCCTGTTTTTCCTTTGCTTAATTGAAAATGAGTCCCAGCTGTTTGTCATTTGTCATTCTCTCCATTTGGCTCCGTCTTAATGCTTTTTCCTTGTCTCTCGATAACTCGGCCCAGCTCGAGCTTATTGCCACGATCGTGTCTTAAACCTTCTTTTTATTTGAAATGAAACTTGATGCTGTGATGTGTGTTTTCTGAACAAGCAAGCATTTAATTTTATAGCTACATGTCCCCAGATATTACTTATAAAGCCTATCAGAGGCCCTATAACTGTGATCATCTTTAGTGTTCATTCTCTGAGGCGCTGTGCCTGTTTCCGGTAACAGCTCTGTCATTTGCTTGTTTGCTTCATATGCATCTGTTCTGCTGTCTGTAAGGTAAATATGAAGACACAACACCGTCGAGCTCAACATAAAGGCTGGAATAAGGACAATTTCATTTAAATGTTGTTAATTAACCTGTTTTGTGAAATCACAACCATCAAAGAGTGAAGGAAGCTGTCTCCCGCGGTGACCGTGAGACAGCTTCTTGGCTCAGACCAGTTTCCAGGCAACCATCAGGGACTCGGAGGTGTTACTGATCCCTCAGCTTCACCACAGACAGCTGACAGGGTTGCAGTCTTTTCATCAGCCTCTTGACAAGAAGACAAATCAGTACATTTCTCAATAAAAGTCACATTATTCAATCACAGTCGGAGGATTAGTCAGCTCCAATCAATAAATGATACGATAGCTTTGATTGTTACAAACATTTATTTCATTCAACTTGTTTATTTCAGTTTAGCTCTTCGGAAATTTGACATCATCTCTTTGTTGTGGCTGCAGATTAAATTGTGATGCATCCTGTTTTCTTTAATTATCTTTGTAAATCATGTCTAATCAATGATGTTTGTCACAGGAGGACGGCAGTCTCGTTTGATTCTCCTTTCAAAGGCACAAAGGGGATGCTAATACTGAAGGCTACTTACTTTGAGTTAAAATCCACCCATTTAAAATTTCCCTCACACGATGTGTGCAGGAGTGTTCAAATCTCTTCATCACAAACTCATTGTCAGACCAGGTGGACTCAGTTTCAGGGAAAGTAGATTAGATTAGCTTCTTCATCGTCGTTTGTAAAATTTGTCTGGATCATTTTTACCAAACTTGCTGAGAAATAAAGAGATAATTGCTTTGGTCAGAAGTCTCCGTCCACTCATCCGGGGGATGAATGTCGTGGTAATTTGACCCTTTATTTTCTCCATAGGTGACATGATTAAATAGGTTTGGCTGTTTTTTTTGGGGGGGGGGGGCTCTTATCCACACAGTCTGTATATGCAGACTACACATACAGGCTCAAATATGTACATATATGCGTTCGCAAGGTAGCGTTAGCTTAGGTTAACCATGCATCAGCATCACGCTGACAGTTGGTACAGTGCCATTATGTATGAAAATGATCATCTTCATCGTGTTTGACTCCAGAAGGCTTGACTGGTCCGTGTGGGCAGCTGTAAATCCCAGTCAGATTCAGAGTTGTTGGTGTTGGAGCTTCTCTCTCTGTCAGCCCCCTCTTGGTCCGTCGCAGTGTAAAACCCCACTGTGGACAGGATGCTGTTCCAGCAGTCCTCGGTTGTCCTTGAATATTCTAACCAGCGTGTCTCCTCCCAGACCCGTGGGGACGCATCCAAATAAGTTGTACTAGTGTGAAGTCGTTTTAACTAATGATGCTGGAAGTCCTGAAGAAACAGCCTTTGTCCTGATGTATTCACTCAGTTACCTTTGGGATCAATCCAAAGTCAAACTAGTCCTTTTTATGCTGCCATGATGAACAGATAAACTACCAGCTGTACGATAGTCGGTCGAGATCACTAACGAGTCGTTAGCCTTCACACACTGGAAGCTTCACTTATTCACATATTAGAGTGTACGCAGACTCCTGTGTAGTAACATCTTGTGCTCTCATTAAACGTTGATGCTGTTCAGGTATCCTTGAGAGGAACTGTTCAAAGAAATCATTCGATCAGAGACCAAGCGTGCAGTAATCCCAGCTTTAAGGTCCTGTGTCCACATGTGTGCAGGGCTAAACGTACTGCTAACACTCCTACACTACTTAAACCTGAGGCCACCAACACCGCCATCATCTAACCTGCCTTCCCTGCGTCGTTTCCAGGTGTGGTCACTGCAGTGGTCTTCATAACCGTGTGCGCACTGGCTGTGGTGATCCGCCTGGTGTACCAGCAGCGGCGGGCCCAGAGGAGCAGCGGCAGCATCAAAGAGGAGCACAGACACAGCATGTACACAGACTACAGGACTGAGCTGCACCTCCACAACCCAGTCAGAGACAGCGTGAAGGAATACTACATCTGACTGCAGCGTGCAGCTGATGTCACAAACTTACCTCTTTCTTCTAAAGGACTCACAGGTGGACGTGCTGCCGCAGGATTTCTTACAACACTGCATATCTCCGCCCTGGAAGTTCCCCAGGGACTCTGCAAAAGTCAGCAGACTCCACTCTCAATGCTCCTGTAAAAGCAGGCGGCTGAATCTTTGCAGCTCGTAGTGTATTTGATGTTGGTGAAATTGTCAGAATCAAGCTGCCGTGGTTTCCGTCATTGCGAAATGTGTAAAGCAAAAGTCGATCGTTCCCAGGGGTGAACGCGGGGGCGTGGACGAGCGCGGCGAGCGCAGAAGCCGCCGACCGTCCTGAATGTGCACAACAATATTTCCACATTTCTGTGGGACTCACTAAATTGTATTTGTTAGTCAGGAAATGTAGGCAAGGCCTGTAAGATATGCATCCATCCGCTGCTCTCTGTTTGTGTTTCCACTGGGGGTGAATGTCGCAGCAAAGGGACAACACTGCCGACACTGTGTGAGTGCCTGATTTGCATATCTGTTTGGATTTGAGTTCTTGCTGTGACCCTCACAGACGCAGGCACATGTCCCCACAAAAGAGCTTATTGTCATTCGCTGAAGAAAATGGGAATTTCATAGAATTTCATCGTCTCTAGAGCGCAGCCGTTGGCGAGGGGTGACCATCGCTAACATTTCTTTCAACAGGCTGTTTACCACGGCGCGGTTGATAGCAGCGTGCAAACTGACAGATGGAACAGGCCCATAGATTCTTTGTTGATGTGCAGCGAGGGCCTCATTTATCAACGTCTGCAGGAAGAAAATAATAATAATGACGACCATGATAATAAAAACTGATCGCGTGCCCACAGCACAGTGTTCAGCACATCATGAAGTTACCCTCAGCACATAGACGGGGGTCCACACACCCACATATTTGAGGTTTCTGGGTGGGAGAAGTGACCACAATAACCCCTGTTTGTGTTGTCGTCATTCCCAGATTCATGTCACAAAGGTGTGACCAGCGTGTGAGGCTGCCGTGCTCACAGACGACCTCACACAGACGTGCCACATATGTAAGGGATGGATGTAGCCGCCATGGCATCCTTTAGAGTAGCCTCGTGCTGAGCACTGATAGCCCAGCAATCAGTCACACTGTAAAGCCCTGTTTTATTCTCTGTTTGACTCAACGAGGACCAGCCCCTGCTGGCCAACGGGACCAGTGAACATCTCGTCACAGTCTTTTCTATAAACCTGGCCACAGCATGGCCACACCAAGTGTTACGTGGATAAATGAACATCGGTGGAATTTGAATCTGACGTCGCTACTTTCATGTGACAACAACAAAACGTACAAACTTGATATTAACGAGGAGAAAAATGTCAGCTGATAAATGAGGCCCTGACTCAGTGTCAACAGCGAGTGTTGCAGCTGTTTCTGTTCATAATGAAGGAGATGCAATGTGTAAAAAAGGTGTGAATTGTGTCATAAAGTAGCAGAAATAAGAAAATAACTGAGAGAAATGTATTATTTATAGCAGTTATTTATGCCAAGACTAAAGGGTGTAATCATCAAGCAGAGGGTCCACGTGAAACACCACAGGCAGCCAGTAGCAGCAGTTACAGCCTCCAACCCTGCAGCTTGTGTTCAGTAACATACAGACAGCAGTTTGCTTCATACGACAGGTTTTGGGTTCACAGAAGTCACAGTAACGAGGTTAGAATCACAGCAGCACGTTTGCGAGGTTTCGTGGAGGAGAACGTCCGAACTTTGCTGGCAAATGTCTGGGAGTTGTTTCATAGAGCATTCACTTGTGGAGCACCAAAGCCGTAGAGCAGAAGTTTAATCTGGCTTGTATTTTAGAGCACTAACCGGCGGTGCTTAGAGCTTTTTGCATAAAAGAAGACGGCCAATATCATACCGGATGGAATGAATTTATTTTCAGATTTACTGGGAGTGCAGTGGTTTCTGTCTCAAATGGACGTGACGAAGGCAAATTAAAGGACGGATGGAAATGGAGACTACTTTGCTTTTTTAGATCCTTGCTTCTAGTGGGCACGAAGGTGATGCCAGAGAAAACAAATCACGTTGTCTAAATTTCAAAAGCAGCCTTTTGAGCCCAGTTCTGCATTATCATACTGACTCATTATCCTGGGCTCAGCTGCTCTCTGGCTGCATTCCTGTCTTTGTCACCATCAGTTATGCTTTGAACTTAATGGGCTAAATGTAAAGGTTAAGTCCAAAGAAAAGCTGACAGAAACACGGCCATTTATTTAGCATCTTGTCATGAACTCAAGTGTTCATTCTCCTGGGATCTGAATGTCAGAATAAAATGTTTAAAAAACAAAGCAGTGAGATTTCCCTCACGTAGAAATGTTTGGACCGGTGCACTGATGCGTACAAAGACTGGAGCTCCAGCTGAGGAAGGACAGCGGTGTGGCTGAGCCCGTGTACCCTCTCTGTGCATGTCCTCCAAATACGCCTGAAGATGATCCCCATATTTGTGAATGAATGCATACCTCTGAGAGTTTCAGTTACACTGCAATGGGTAATATCATGTGCTCACTTCTTAATGATTTGTATAGCTGCGGTTTTATTAAGAATCTATTGTATAGATGTATAATTTAATAATAAAAGTCGATATATTGCTACTTTTTGTTGTAAAATGGCTTCACTTCTATACAAATACAGACCATTTACTTCTGAACCTTAAAGGTGCATCTGCATTACGCTGATATCCCCAGAGGATCAAACAGCACTAACACTGTGCAGTCAGTCTGCTACAGACTCACTCACGAAGTGGCCTGGATAAATGCCTGTTAAGTGGGTGAAGCACACATCTGTTCATCTGAAGTGTTTCAGTGACAGAAGCCAACGTTAACGTGCGGTTACACTGTAACCTTGGTTCTCTGAGTGAGAGTCTCGATGTGATGGAGAACAGGCTTTTTGTTTGATTATTGAGTACTGTATCTGTACCTTTGACCTGTCTTTTTTCCTAACAAGGACAAAGTTCAGTCACAGTTTTCGTATTGATCAAGATGAGCGACGGATTACAGGCAGGATGTCCAGCATCAATCTCTGTCTGTGCCCGACCACGCGGGGTTGATTCATCTCTCAGTGTGAAGAAAGATCAGGTCTGAACAGAGGAACAGAAAAACTCTCCGATCAAAGCTGAGTCGTCACTGTAGTGTTTGTTTGTTTTATGGAAATGTCTAATGACAGTTATTGATTGTTACAGCTGGAAGAACGTTCTCATGCTGCTGCGGTTTTCTCGTATAACTCAGACGAGGACTCTGGGAGAGCTTTGATTATCTCAGCATTCTCAGCTTCAAGGAAGAGCTTTACCAGTTTTGCAGTGATGTTCAGGAAGGAACAGTAAGCTGGAGATTTTCAGAAACAGTGAGTACATACAAACTCACTAAAGTGGTGGTTGGATCAGTTCTGTCCACAGGATGTGAGAAGGATGAAAGCTTTCAGTCACTCTGTTTAGCAATGAACTGGCACCGGTGTTCTACACAGGCTTTCCTTATCTCTCAATTTTGTCTTCTTAGCATTTTGAAGTTTATGAAGTGTATTTATATGTTTGGACACTGGCAACAACAGTGTAACATTTCAGTAATGTTCAAACAAATAGCTGTTGGAAGACTGATAACCAATTAGGTCAATTAGTCACAAGCTTGTGTAGAAAAGAGCAGAAAGTCTTTCCGACATGAGGATGGAGGTGCGGCCCTGCATCAGCAGCACAGATGGCTACAGTCTTCAGACCTTGAGGGAGCACTACAGGGGACTATACTTGTCAGGGTCCTGGGACTGGGCGACCCAGGATCCCTGAGCAGTTATGTATTATATTATTATTATTATTCAATTCAATTCAATTCAATTTTATTTATATAGCGCCAAATCACAACAAAAGTCGCCTCAAGGCGCTTCATAGATACAGAGAAAAACCCAACAATCATATGACCCCCTATGAGCAGCACTTTGGCGACAGTGGGAAGGAAAAACTCCCTTTTAACAGGAAGAAACCTCCGGCAGAACCAGGCTCAGGGAGGGGCGGCCATCTGCTGCGACCGGTTGGGGTGAGAGAAGGAAGACAGGATAAAGACATGCTGTGGAAGAGAGACAGAGGTTAATAACAGATATGATTCAATGCAGAGAGGTCTATTAATACATAGTGAGTGAGAAAGGTGACTGGAAAGGAAAAACTCAATGCATCATGGGAATCCCCCGGCAGCCTACATCTATTGCAGCATAACAAAGGGAGGATTCAGGGTCACCTGGTCCAGCCCTAACTATATGCTTTAGAAAAAAGGAAAGTTTTAAGCCTAATCTTAAAAGTAGAGATAGTGTCTGTCTCCTGAATCCAAACTGGAAGCTGGTTCCACAGAAGAGGGGCCTGAAAACTGAAGGCTCTGCCTCCCATTCTACTTTTAAATACTCTAGGAACAACAAGTAGGCCTGCAGAGCGAGAGCGAAGTGCTCTAATAGGGTGATATGGTACTACAAGGTCATTAAGATAAGATGGGGTCTGATTATTTAAGACCTTGTATGTGAGGAGCAGGATTTTGAATTCAATTCTGGATTTAACAGGAAGCCAATGAAGGGAAGCCAAAACAGGAGAAATCTGCTCTCTCTTTCTAGTCCCTGTCAGGACTCTTGCTGCAGCATTTTGGATTAGCTGAAGGCTTTTCAGTGAGTTTTTTAGACATCCTGATAATAATGAATTACAGTCGTCCAGCCTGGAAGTAATAAATGCATGAACTAGTTTTTCAGCGTCACTCTGAGACAGGATATTTCTAACTTTAGAGATGTTGCACAAATGGAAGAAAGCAGTCTTACATATTTGTTTAATATGTGCATTGAAGGACATGTCCTGGTCAAAAATGACTCCAAGGTTCCTCACCGCGTTACTGGAGGCCAAGGTAATGCCATCCAGAGTAAGAATCTGGTTAGATACCATATTTCTAAGATTTTCAGGGCCGAGTACAATAACCTCAGTTTGATCTGAATTAAGAAGCAGAAAGTTAGCGGCCATCCAGGTCTTTATGTCTTTAAGACATTCCTGCAGTTTAACTAATTGGTGTGTGTTATCTGGCTTCATGGACAGATAGAGCTGGGTGTCATCTGCATAGCAGTGTAAATGTATGCTATGTCTTCTAATGATACTGCCTAAGGGAAGCATGTATAATGTAAACAGAATTGGTCCTAGCACTGAACCCTGTGGAACTCCATAATTAACCTCAGTGTGTGAAGAGGACTCTCCATTTACATGCACAAACTGGAGTCTATTAGATAGATATGATACAAACCACTGGAGCACAGTACCTGTAATACCTACAGCATGTTCTAATCGCTCTAATAGGATATTATGGTCGACAGTATCGAACGCTGCACTGAGGTCTAGCAGGACAAGCACAGAGATGAGTCCACTGTCAGAGGCCATAAGAAGATCATTTGTAACCTTCACTAAAGCTGTTTCTGTGCTGTGCTGAGCTCTGAAACCTGACTGAAACTCTTCAAATAAACCTCTGCAGATGATCTGTTAGCTGTTTGACAACTACTCTTTCAAGGATGTTTGATATGAAAGGAAGGTTGGAGATTGGCCTATAATTAGCTAAGACTGCTGGGTCTAGAGATGGCTTTTTGAGTAAAGGTTTAACTACAGCCAGCTTGAAGGCCTGTGGTACATAGCCGATCATTAGAGATCGAAGCATTAATTAATGGCAGGACTTCTTTGAGCAGTTTTGTAGGAATGGGGTCTAAAAGACACGTTGATGGTTTGGAGGAAGTAATTATTGAAGTTAACTCAGAAAGATCAATTGGAGAAAAAGAGTCTAACTTAATATCAATGGTACTAAGAGTAGCTGTAGATAATATTACATCTGTATTATTAGTATTATTAGTATTATTATATGTATTTTGGTATTGCTGCTGCTCTTCTCCATGCTTGTAGATGTGAGTGTGTATGTGTGTGTGTGTGTGAGTGTGTGTGTGTGTGTGTGTGTGTGTGTACGTCTGCGGGGATGCTTGGAGGATGGAGCTCAGCCACCTGCAGGCCTGAGGGGTGTGGCCCTGTGGAAGGACTGGCCACACCCGAAGCCACACACCTGCCGCTGATCAGGGCTCGTCGGGGGAGCTACTTAGGAGAGTCTTGGAGCTCCCACCGACGCGGGATCATTGCATGAGACTCCACGTTAGTCACCCTGCCTAAGTTTAGTCAGAAAGTGTATGCCTGCCATTTCTGAGTGTCCTGACAGCTGCGCTATTGCTTCCCGCAGGAAGAGCGTGGAAGGCACGGAGAGCAGCGAGCACCGGGGGGTGCTGACACGGGAGCAGAGAGCACACGGACTATTCACGGGAGACACGACACGGGAGTCTGGGAGAACACGGGGATTTATTGTTACGTTGTTTTCACTCTGTAAATAAACACTGTTTGTACATAGAGCACCGCGCCTGGGTCCTCCTTCCCCACTCCTTCCACGGTGTGCCATGCCATACCGTGACAATACTGGATTTCTTATTTCAGAAAAACCATTGCAAATGACATTGTGTACTGCTTTCCAGACCTGTGGCACACTGGAAAAAATGGGTGTATTACGAAACAACAAATGAGGCTGCGAACCGCAGCTGAACTCTGATGTCAGGCATCAGTGGGAAACCACTGGATGCTCAAAAGTACAGCATTCTGTTTTCTCAGTTCTCGCATACTTGGACTGATGTTGAAATAAGAGGTGATGCAACACAGTGTGACGCGTGCCCCTGCTCCTGCCATCAAATTAAAAATGAGCATTTATCATTCTGCACAGTTACATGTTAGAAAACAAATAGAAGTGCACGATGTATCACCGACTGCTGCGCCTGGAGAACAAGAAATAAGAAAATACACAGATACATGAATCAACAGTCTTCTTACAGTGTGCATGAGTGCCTGTGTCTTTGCCACATATGTATTTGATAATGATGGTGGGAAGCTGCAGCGATGCCGCCCAGAGGCCTGGAGGCAGACAGACATGGGACCAGGACCATCCGAAGGCCCAAAGAGGGCCGAAGGGTGGAAGCCAAAGGTGAGAGTCCCAGAGGACCAGAGACAAGGGCCAGCTGACCCTGCTACAGGCCGGCCCCCCGGTACGAGTCGTTGACAGGGCCCCAGAAGCCCAGGACTACCTGGCACCCAGCAGAGTTTGAACTTTATTAACATGTAAGATATAAATGTCTGTAAATATATTTTAGACATACAAACAACTTTTGAAGCGGGGCAGTATTTTTGGAGAATATTCACAGAAGGCATCCTCAGAGGCATCCTCACCTCTATACTGAAAACGGGCGCTAAAAAGCAGTGAGTCCGCTCAATAACTCCCGGAGGCTGGTGTTCACTTAGTTGGCACCTGGTAAAAACGGCACAGGATAGGAGCTGCATAAGTTTCCTCTCGTCATTGGAATTTTATACGACTAAGTTTGCAAATGTCTGGAGTTTTATTCACAATTATACACAAACAGTAATAAAGATTTACTGCAATGGTCAGTATAATTGGAGCAGTACACAAAATACATTCCCTCTACTAACGTATACCATTAGTGTAAGTGGCAATTACAACAAAACAACTGACGAGTGAAGCAACTAAACTTATGCAAATAAATTTATGCTAATCGATTCAAAACTGCTGCTAAAAATATTGAATATAAAGTGTTTGGTATAAGTTGTTCCTGCTACTCCACGCGCTCGTGTTGTGTGCACAGGCAAAAGAAATAGGAAAGTGTCTACTTTGCTGTGCTCCCCAGTGTTTTTGATAATTGCTGTGCAAAGTTTAGATCAATAAGATCTTCAGGCAGCTCAGGAAGAAGAAAACAGGAAGAAATAGAGCCAAGGGATGAAACACGGGGCTGCAATTATTAATGAAACACTCTTGGAGCAATTCTCACATGAAGGATTTCTATATGTACAGTGTTCTAATAAAGAAAAGTTTAATAATAATAAAATGTGCCATCCTGGTGTTTTCACAGTTTAGTGTTCCTTTGTGCAAAAGAAACAGTGTGGTGAATACCCACGCCTCTGTGACTTCCCCTGACACTGTGGGTGTGTCGACACTTGCAAGTTAGCCGCTAGCATGCTCATTAGTAAGCACTGTGTAAATAAGCAGCTCACTCTTTCTCCAACGATCTATATGTGCCAAAGTTTTTGTGCAAAAAATGGGAAACTATAAGAATATTGATGTTCTCAGCACATAAAGATCCCACAGCTCGCAGGGACGTAGAACCATCAGTAAATTGAGAGCTTCACTTTTACACTCAGCTCTCTCTTCACCACAACAGACTAGCACGGCGTCCGCATCACTGCGACCGCTGCAACAATCCGTCTGACGATCTCCCGTCACTCGTGAACAAGACCCCGAGATGCTTAAACTCCTCCCCTCAGGGCAGTGTCTCGTCCCTGGCGCTCTACTCTTTTCATGGCCTCAGATTTGGAGGCGCTGATTCTCATTCCCGCTGCTTCACACTCGGCTGCGAACCATTTCAGTGCAAGAGGCCATCACCTGATGAAGCCAACAGAACCACATCATCTGCGAAAATCAGAGATGAGATCCTGAGACCACCGAAGTGAAGAACTTGGCTTCGCCTAGAAATTCTGTCCATAAAGATTACGAACAGAACAAAGGGACAAAGGGCAGCCCAGGCGGAGCCCATCACCCAAACGAGTCCGACTTATTGCAGGCAATGCGGACCAAGCTCTTACAACAGCTGTGTAAGGATCAAATGGCCTGTAGCAATGAGCCAGACACCCCATACTCCCGTAGCACCTCCCATAGCACACTCTGAGGGACACGGTCGAGCTCCTTCTCCAAGTCCACAAAGCACATTTAGACTGGTTGGGCAAACTCCCATGCACCCTCAAATATCATTGAGTGGGTAAAGAGCTGGTCCAGTGTTCCACAACCAGGACGAAAACTGCATTGTTCCTCCTGTATCCGAGGTTTGACTAATGGATGAATTCTCCTAGGATAGACTTTCCCAGGGAGGCTGAGGAGTGTGTTCCTTCTATAGCTGAACCCCCCCCCCCCCCCCCCCCAGTAACCCTTCTGAAAAATGGGAACCAACACCCCCCGGTCTGCCAATCCAGAAGTACCGCCCCTGATCTCCACGCAACATTGTGGAGGTGTGTCCCCCTCATCCCCAGAAACTGCCTCCTCCATGGAAGACGTGCCAGTATTGCCAGTATCCACCTCCCGACAATGTTGCACCACGACGGCGCCAACCACCTTGCAGCTCAGTGCAGCAGCTTCAGCAGTGGGAGTGCTGAACATAGTCCAATGTTCCCAGTCTCCCTTGGAATGAAGCTCTGTTGGAGGTGTGTGTTGAAGATCGTACAGACTGGGGCACATCCTCACTATTTGTGTCTGTCCAGCGTCCTCCCCCTCCACCTGATCCAAATCACCACCAGGTGGTGATCAGTTGACGGCTCAGCCCCTCTCTTTACCCGAGTGTCCAGAACATGTGGCCGCAGGTCTGGTGATACGATTACAAAATCAGTCATCGAGTATAAAGTCGGACTGCTGACGTTGTTTTCTAGTCATAATTCTTAACTTTAGGATGCAAAGACAGTGGATGACTGCTGAATGATCAAAATATCATTATGTGCATACATTTTCTTTTAGCTCACTGTTACTACTGGTTATTTTGTTAGGCTTAGGCAACAAATTAATGTGGCTTAAAAGAGCTGCACACGGGACTCAAACCCTGTTCTTCTGGGTCCAACTCTAACACAGGGAGAACATGCAAACTCCACACAGAAAGACCTGACGGTGGAAGCAAACTCCAAACCGTCTTGCTGTGAGGCAATGGAGCCTTAAAGTTACACGTGAAAGCTGTTTATTTGGTTTTTGCTGTTGAGAATTTTTAGATTGTTAGAGTCTGGATTGAAGTCAGTCACTCTTCTTCTACTGGCATGCATACACCTGTTTTCATCGCACATGAACCTTTTTCATTGCAAGTCTGGAACTAGCAAAGATTTCACATTCGGTTTCCTGGCCACTTTTGACATGAGCTCTTAAAATATTTAGTGTTTGTCGCTTTGCCTGCAATATGTAGAGTACTTGATAACTCAGCAGGGATAAAAGCTACCACAGATATGCTTTTAATGTGCTGCATTCATTTGTGTGTGAGAAGGAAATGTGCTTCTGAACCAGTTCTGATCAGCGAATGGTAGGGATGGGTACCGGTGTCCGGTGCCATGATGGCACCGGTTCTGACATAAACGGTAGTAACCAGACCGAAAAGCAGCGCACATTTCGGTGCTTTATTTCGGTGCTTTTTTTTCCCTGAGCTGTGATACACTTCTAGCCAATCATTTTACGTTTCCGAGGATAGTAGGCGGGGCCAGGTACGTACGTTCTGTTAGAGCAGAGCTACAGATTAAAAATGCCCAAGGCAAAGCGTTCAAAGTCTGGCTGTACTTCACAGCAAAAGATGCAAACTCAGCAGCAACAAGTGCTTTAAGCTGATACTGTGATACTGTCAAAGGAGGTAACACCTCGAATCTGATGAAACACCTGGCGACGCATAGCGTTTTTTTTAAAAGCCCAGAAATGCGCCGTATTTGATAGCTTGCTGCGAGACCTCACACCGAGCACATCTACTGCGGGTGTGGTGCCTGTTATCGGACCCGGAGTTAGCAACATCCCCCAAAAACCCGAAGAGGAGAGTCCTGGCCCCTAGCCCTGCCAGTATAGCAGAAATGATGAGGATGATGATGCAGCAGCAGCCGTTCTTCTCTGCGTGAGTAGCTTAATGTTGTTCGTGTGTAATTTACGTTGAGTAGGCTAACCACGTTATTACATTAATGCATGTAAGGTGAACTAGCAAACATCATCATAGCTACATGCGGCTGTCTCCTTGTTTGATGGCAGATACTCCCTTCACCCTGGCCAAAAAGGCTAAAATGACCAAAGAAAAAGTGGAAAACGGCTAAACATGAGAGGTTTTGGACAAAGTTTGTGTTTTTTCCATTGTTTAAGCACTGCTTCCAGCCAAGAGTGATACCATATATGCCCCATAGCTGCAGAAAAGGCTAACATTGTTATCTTTTTACAAAAAACAGCTGAACATGAGAGGTTTTTGGACCAATTTTGTGTTCTCCATTCTTTAAGCACCGGTTTGAGCACCGGCACCGTTTCAAAAGTACCGATTTGGCACCGGTATCGGATAAAACCTAAACGATACCCATCCCTAGCAAATGGTTTGATTGCAAGAGGCTGCTCCATAAATACCACACGAACACAGAGATATCAATAAACTTATTTTTTTTAGAAAGAATGAAAGAAAGAGAGGGAGAGAAAGAAAACCAGAGGGGAGAAGAGACGGTGAGAAGGGGGGAAGAAAGAAAGAAAAACAAACAAAACACCTGGGTCACCTGTATGGAGAAAAAAAACAGAAGAGAAAGCAAACAACAAAGAGCAACATAATAAAAAACACGGCACCATCACAATAAACTATCTAGCAGTAGATATCAGTAGATACTAAATAATAAACGATATTGTGCAGCACGTAAGATAGACAGCGCACAATGTGCTTTGAGGCAGCAGCCAAGAAAGCTGTAGTCCGCGTCTGTGAACACCCGTGTGTACACCTGTGTGCATACCTGTGTGCATCAGCATGCTTGCATTCCAAAGGTTTCTCCATGTAACGATCTGCTAGGGAGTGTGGGGAGCCACAGCCCCGTCCTCCAGGGCATGAAGCAGGTATGGAGGAGATCAAAGCTCCAGACATCCAGACGCCCCAGAGTACGAGGACCCGAGGAGGACCACCAAAGGGGGGGAACCGTGCCACCTTCCTGGGAAGAGCTGAGTAGAGCCCCAAAGGAGAGGTCACCCAGCAGCTACGGAGCAGAGGCCAGAGGGGGTTGCAGTGGCGTGCCCGCGGGCTCTGCCGGCAGCCAGCTGTGCCAGAGAGGACCGAGCTTCAGGCCCAGAGGAAGGAGCCCAGCCGGGCCACAGGCGCCCGGCCCCGCCAATCGGCCACCAGGAGTGAGCCGGTACATACATGAGCGCCCAGCCCCAGACGACAAGGACCACCAACACACCAACGTCTGAGGGCATCAGCCACCGGCAGGGAGTGTGGTGAGGGGAGACAGACCTCCAAACCTTGGAGGGCCTGAGATGTACCCAGAGAGGTTGAGTCTAAGACCCAACCTGACATATAGGCACAGACGAACAGGCGCACGCGGACACAAACGTGCATTCCCACCCCATATGCACCACCAAATACTCGGCACTCACCCAACGTGTAGACAGATACAAATAGACACTGCACAGACAGTCGCACTCCCCAAACATACTCTATATCCCAGGTCCAGGTACCCCCGCCCTCAGAGGGGCAAGCCGCACCTAGACCCAGGAGATGTAACCCTTCTCTCTGGGGTGGAAGCAAGCGGACCACCTCCTTATCTGCAGTAGCGGGGAGGCCCCGCATCCCAGACCCCAGTCTGACGGCCAGCACCTCCTCCCAGCCCCCCAGCCCTGACGGCCCCCGGGGTGAGTGAAGACCTCAAACCTCCCTACGCCTGCTCATATGTTGTGTTGCTGTGTGCTGTTCTAAAGTGCATTTAAAACTCAGGAGAGCATGGTACTAGCTTCCTCTCAGAGAGCAGCATGGCTCCTCCCGAAAACCCTCAGTGTCTAAATGCATTTAAAAGTGAGGGTAGGGCACCAGCGCCAATGCAAATTAACAATATGGTTTCTGTGCTGTTATAACAATACAAATCACTCACTGTGTTGATGAGGACTTGTTCATAAATGGATACTGAATCAATTCTCTCAGGTGATGAAAGGATTGCTGCTACTTTGGTCTACAGCACAAAAAGTAGTTTGAGCTTCATGAGGCACATGCAGGGATGCTTCACGCTGGCTTTTGTCAGGTTGAAGGACATCCCTTCACTGCTGCATAGGCAGAAGGTTTTGGACAGTAAGTGTAAAGCCAAACACCTGCCAGCTGACAGTTAATTAGTTAAGCTAGCTGTGTCAAAACTGACTTCACTCCAGGAAACCGTGTCTCATTTTGCATGATCTCATTTACTTGCATATCTACCTGCTGACTTCAAAGACCAAAAAGCCCAGCCCACCTGAACCTTGCGCAGCAAAAACCGCATTAGGATAGAGTGATGCTGAGGTTAGCTCCTCATACATCAACTCAGATAAAGCAGGAACTATTGAAAATTTGACTGATAACTAATTTGGTTATGGAACCATAACACAACGTTCCACTTTTTAAACAACACTTTGAATCCATTATTGACCTACATGTAAATTTTATCTCGTTCCTTTTATGGTAAACCTAAAACGTGTCTAGACTGTTGAAGCCGCTCTGGCCCCGATGTCATCATTTTAAACCAGTGCTCACCACTGGGATGAGAAACAGTCTCCATAGTTGCTCTTGCTGTCGATCCATCCTCTTGTAACTTTGAGTGGTAACGTTAATAACAAACTGAATGAAAGTCACATCTGTAGCTGATTATAATGCAAGAATAGCACGGCTGAAGACGACGCACGGCAGACCCGACCACCTTTCACTCTTTATTGCGGTTGCTGTTTCAAACCCTCTCGGCTGCAGCTCTTCAGCTGCCAGCCACACATGCACAGCAACGACAAACTCAGGACTCAGTCCAGACTTAAATGCAGGGAGGCGTGATGAGCTGACGCCGCTGCAGCGTGTCAGCCTCCCCGCAGCGGCGCCACAGACCACGCCCCTCCACGAGGGTGTAAAGAAACGTGCACAAATACGTGTTGAACATTGTTATCCTGTTGTTTTAGCATAGTTTGGAACATTTGATGCACAAGATTAGTTCTGTTATAAAACCCTGCGATTTCCCTACGTAACAGCTATTTCATCTCTATTAATAAGACATGACTGTTCATGAACGATGAAAAACTCTAAATCAGTTCAGTATCAGCAGTAATTATAATGAACAGTTGTAATCAAGAGAGACCAGTCCAGCTGTACATTAACCCCGACCGATGGTCATGAGCTGGGGGCAGTGACCCAAGAAAAGAGTAAGATCGCAGATACAAGCAGCTGAAATGAGTTTGCTCCAAAGAGTGGTGGCCTCAGTCTCAGAGAAGCTCCCGAGGGATCAGGAGGTACCGCTCCCTCGCAGTCGAGGTGGTTAGGGTGTCTGATCTGTGCCGCTCTGGACAGAAAAACGAGTGCATTGACCCCACTGAGGAAAAAGTACAACATAAAACATCAGCATAGCATCATTAACGTCACAATATTCACTGAGGACTGTGAACAAGCACATCAGTGCTTGTTACATACTGACCGTCACATAGCCACACCTCTTGGCCGTTGCTGTTGTCCTCTTTTTGCACTGTCCATCCATCCATCCATTCGCTTCCGCTTATCCTTTTCAGCGTCGCGGGGGGCGCTGGAGCCTATCCCAGCTGTCATAGGGCGAAAGGCGGGGTCCACCCTGGACAGGTCGCCAGTCTGTCGCAGGGCTCTTTTTGCACTGCTACAGTTTATTCTCCTTCGACCTGTTAACTTGATTTTGCAGGAACTTAAACTGTTGCCGTCTCCATTCCTGCTCTCATATTATTACATATATTAAAAAATAAGCTTTTCAAGGCAAATGGCCAGTTCATAGCTGCATATCAAAGGGGCTTATCATAGAACCTCAGCCAAACTTTACAGAGCTCCATCTGTGTCTACAGAGGTTTCTATTGGTAATTATCCATACTAATTATGCTAAATCAGGCAGAAAATATACAGCACCAGACACACAAAGTGAATCTCTGTCAGTGTGATACAAAGTAACAATGCTGGTAAGAGTCTCACAGCTGGTACTCATTTGAAATCATGCCAGATGAGATCACATGTGTCCCATTCACCAACTGATATCTGAGATGTATTTGAAATTCATGCTACTAACACGCACACGCACACACACGCACACGCACACACACACACACACACGCACACGCACACGCACACACGCACACGCACACACACACACACACACACACACACACACACACACACACACACACTTGTCCCTAACAAACCTGAGAGATACGATGAAGTCGTTAAAATCCCCTCCACTGCTTCATTATTAGACTCAGATTCTGGGCCGCCTACACACTCCTGGGAGCACAGGTGCTGTTTTTAACATAAATAAGACAGACAGACTCCCTTCCACCTAACATCAGACTTAATGAGCTGTGGCACAATGAATGCGCTTTCATGCACACTTTTGACTTCCTGTGTGAGAGCTACTTGACTGAGACTGCAAGCAAAGTTATTAATGTGTTCAATGTAAAGATGAGCCTCCCCATGAGCCAGCACACAACACAGCTATACTGCTGTGTGTGTGTGTGTGTGTGTGTGTGTGTGTGTGTGTGTGTGTGTGTGTGTGTGTGTGACTCACACAGGTGAGCTGGTTCTCAGAAATGCAGGGATGCTCCTCGTCGGCAATTATTTCAGGTACTCATTGTACATCTAATAACAGCCGACAGGCGATGACCCAGCAGAGCTGAGGGTGAGGCAGACTTTTAAAACTAATCATAGTTTATTTAAAAACATGTAACAGAAGGAAGAGCTGATTCATTTAAACCCCAGATATTAGACAAATACCGGAGAATAAAGCTATTTGAACAGAGTCTCAACACCAGCGATAAAGGAAGCTGTCACACAGCTACACTGTGACACAGATGGCAGTGAGGCTAGTGCCAGGAAGCTCCTTGCTGCTTTCAGAAGGAAATGTTTCCAGGGCAGAAACTACACAAACCAAACTCAGCCTCCAACAACTCTCAAACTTGGCTGCCTGTGGGCAGATGCAACGAGCTGTCAATGCAAATGTAGTTTACTGCTTCTTCCACTTTTTCAATCTCACATATGCACTCTAGAAAAGTTTGCCCCCAGGGCTTAATGCCAGGAAGTCCTTCTCATGTGGCGAACACAATAAAAGGGTCCGATGTAGCTCAAAGTATGATGTTTCCTCAAACTAATTAAAATATTGGAGTCTAAACATAATAAGACTTTCAGCCCATGTCCCTGGTCAAAGCCACGTGCCTGTTTGCATATGTGTGGATGGGACGCTGTATATGGAGAAAGGCAGACGCTTCTAGTGATGGAGTTCTGTAAAGGGCCAAACACGGAGCTGCAAATGACTTTCATTAAGACTATAAGAAGAATCTTTGGACTACATTGTGCAGCTTTACTCTGAGCTAAACAGTCTTCTTTTTAATTAATTTGTACATTATGGCTCTAAATGCAAGTTTGGGACGACAAATCCAAACCACGGAGATAAGAGAATACAAAAGATGAATTAACAGCAACAGTAGACAAAAGGGTACAATAAACATAATTAGGAGAGTAACGAGGGAGTTCATAAAAGATTATATTCTTTCAACACCAGTAAAAATGAACCGCTTCAGCTCAATGCCCCTTTAAAACAATTACCACCCAAGAAAACTGCCATATTTGCAAATAATCAAATAAAATGACCCCAAGTGCCGATGAACAGCCTCCAATATGAAAGAAACACACAAGGATACAGCACGGGAGATCCGGGGACATCAGAAATGTTAGTCCAGTTAACTCTGAAGCAGAGCTGCTGTCAGCTGCTCCCTCACCACAGAGGGTCACACAGGGAGAGCCCGGCACGCGTGATAGGACAGTTCTACACCAGCTGCCCCACAGGGGATATGTGTGTAAGCAAATGTGTTTTAAAATCTGAAAGGTTACTCAAAATGTAACTACATACATCCTTATTTATGTAGGTAAGAAGTCTCATTGAAATAAAAATGAGGCCTGACCGGCAGAGACTGTCTCAATATTCTAAACTCGGGCAAAAGTAACAAAAACCCTCAAACATATTTTGTAAAGATAGAAAATGCTTTCTAGAGAAGCCAATCCATGACTGATTGTGTTCACTGTGTGTTTATCTCCAGGCGTGCCTTTATTGCAGTGTAGCAATGTGTTTAGGGTCACTATCATATCAAAAGATAAACCAGGTCCAATCAGACGTGTTCAAGAAGCTATTGCACGGTGGATCAAAGTCTGGCAGCACTTTTCTGCATTCATAATTCCATAACTTTGATAAGACACTGGCTGAAATGCAGCAATAGGTCATGACAGAAGCTTCGCTGTAGACGCTCACTGTTGGGAGCTTCTCCTGACCTCCTCGCTTTAATCCTATCAAACCAGTTGCAAATGATTTTTAGTCTTGTGTAATTAGTAGGACTGGTACTTAAAGCATGCTTTACCGCTCTGAGTGCTCAGAGCACTTTGCATGACAAACCTCATGAACCCAGTCACACATGGAAGCACGTTTTCTCCATGCCTGAACTACGCTGCCAAAAGTATTCGCTCATCTACCTTCAAGTGCATATGAACTAGAGATGCATTTCATTCTTAATCTATAGAGTTTAATATGATGTCGACCCCCTGAAGTCAGACACAGATGTTGGATGAGAAGGCCTGGCTTCCACTCTCTACTCTTGCTCATCCTTCCTAGAGCTGAGGTCAGGACTCTGTCAACTTCCAAACTCTTTATGGAGCTTCGTTGTGCACTGGTCTGCAGTCATTTTGAATGCCATCCCCAAACTGCTTCCACAAAGTTCAGAGCATGAAATTGTCCAAAATGCCTTAGTATGCTGAAGCGTTAACAGTTCCTTTTACTGGAAATAAGGCGCTGAGCCCAACTCTCAAAACACACAGAATCCTCCCTCAACCAAACTTTCCACTTGGCACAAAGCAGTCAGACAAGTACCGTTCTCCTAGGAACCGCCAAACCCAGGCTCGTCCATCCGATTGCCAGGCAGAGAACTGAGATTCATCCCTCCTGAAAACAAATCTCTACTCCAGAGTCCAGTGGCGTCGTGCTTTACAACACTGCATGTGGTGCTTTGTCCCGATCAGAAGTTTAAGACCAGACTTGAAAAATGGCAAAAAATCCTATTTTGCATGGTTGGATTTTAACAAGGTTCCCAGTAGAGCTTCAACATGCGACAAGAAGAAACGTTAGCGAGACGAAACATTTGAACGTGCAGTTTATTGGAAACAATGCTTCCACTTTGTTGTAATAACATTAACCGCTGACGGTAGAATATTTACAAGCATTTAATGGGAGAGGTAAAATTCCAACTTGGAATTTTCCATTAAAGAGGCTGAACCATTCCTGAGCTGTAGTTCTCCTGGCTTCAGCCCACACAGCATCACTTTCCCAAAGGACACTGTACATCTGAGGACTAAGGACTGTTGCAGAATTTATCATTTTTATCTATAATTTTGATAAAAGCCTTATAAAACCACTCACGCTAGTCCCACACTGGTAATGATGTAGATTCTACTCCAGTCACAGTTCCATAAATGAAAGACAGCAGGGTTACAGAGTTATTTAGGGTTTCATACTTTGAAGGTTCACCTGTCTAACAGACACAATGGTCATTAATACCATTTGAAAAAAAAAAACAGTAAATATAGGAATGATACTTTGTGTAAATCAATGAGGGAGTCAGACTGTTGATTGGTTGTGTGACATAAAATCACACGTAGATTTAAAATTGAATCAGAAGACAACCAGTCTTTAACATCACTCAGTGACACACAATTCAATTCAATTCAATTCAATTTTATTTATATAGCGCCAAATCACAACAAAAGTCGCCTCAAGGCGCTTCATAGATACAGAGGAAAACCCAACAATCATATGACCCCCTATGAGCAAGCACTTTGGTGACAGTGGGAAGGAAAAACTCCCTTTTAACAGGAAGAAACCTCCGGCAGAACCAGGCTCAGGGAGGGGCGGGGCCATCTGCTGCGACCGGTTGGGGTGAGAGAAGGAAGACAGGATAAAGACATGCTGTGGAAGAGAGACAGAGGTTAATAACAGATATGATTCAGTGCATAGAGGTCTGTTAACACATAGTGAGTGAGAAAGGTGACTGGAAAGGAAAAACTCAATGCATCATGGGAATCCCCCGGCAGCCTACGTCTATTGCAGCATAACTAAGGGAGGATTCAGGGTCACCTGGTCCAGCCCTAACTATATGCTTTAGCAAAAAGGAAAGTTTGAAGCCTGATCTACACTAGATTTTAAAGTCTCACTGCGTGTTGAAGGGTCTTTAACAAGTTTGGACAAAAACTGAAATACTTTACTATTTATTTAGTATAGGTGTACTCTCAGTGGCAGGGGAACAATGTGAGAACAGCACCACCGAGGCTGGAGAGTCAGCAATACTGGAAGGGGAGAAGGACTCAGCACATAACAGCAATGCTCAGTGGCTCGTGGGTCTAAGAGCAGACCACAGCAACCTCCCTGAACAGGGTCCAGTAACCATCACCGTGGCAGACATCCAAGAAAGGGTTTCCAGTATGAGTTGGACAGCACCAGGCCACGACATGGTCCACGCCTACTGGCTGAAGAAGCTGACTGCACTCCACGAGCGTCTGGCAGCATAAATGAACCAGCTGCTAGAGACACGCAGAATGGCTAGGGGGCGTCTACCATTTTGACCCCGGGACTTCCAGGTTATACTCGGCACAGAGGTTTTTGTTTACTATGCCGGCCACTTGGTTGCTGCCATGATTAGTGCCTCTGTGCTGTCTTTCAGTCCAGCTTTGTCCAGCCACTGGTAGGATTTCTGGATATCAGCCACCTCCTCTATCTGCCGGTGGTACATACCGTGCAGGGGCCTGTCCTTCCATGATGGTTCCTCGTCTCCCTCCTCTTTCTTGGGTTTCTGCTGCCTGAGGTATTCACTGAGCACTCGGTCAGTTGGGGCCATCTTCCCAATGTATTCGTAGATGTTCCCTGTCTCATCCTGGACTGTGGTGCTGACACTCACCAGTCCTCGGCCCCCTTCCTTGCGCTTAGCGTACAGCCTCAGGGTGCTGGACTTGGGGTGAAACCCTCCATGCATGGTAAGGAGCTTTCTTGTCTTTATGTCAGTGGCTTCTATCTCCTCCTTTGGCCAGCCTATTACCCCAGCAGGGTACCTGATCACGGGCAGGGCATACGTGTTGATGGCCCGGATCTTGTTCTTACCATTCAGCTGACTCCTCAGGACTTGCCTGACCCTCTGCAGGTACTTGGTGGTTGCAGCTTTTCTAGCGGCCTCTTCATGGTTCCCATTCGCCTGCGGGATCCCCAGGTACTTGTAACTGTCCTCTATGTCTGCAATGTTGCCTTCTGGTAGTTCAATCCCCTCAGTTCTGACTACCTTCCCTCTCTTTGTTACCATCCGACTACACTTCTCCAGTCCGAACGACATTCCAATGTCATTGCTGTATAGCCTGGTAGTGTGGATCAGTGAATCGATGTCTCGTTCACTCTTGGCATACAGCTTTATGTCATCCATGTACAGGAGGTGGGTGACAACTGCTCCGTTCTGTAGTCGGTATCCGTAGCCAGTCTTGTTAATGATGTCACTGAGGGGGTTCAGGCCTATGCAGAACAGCAGTGGGGACAGAGCATCTCCTTGGTAGATCCCGCACTTGATGGTGACTTGTGCTATGGGCTTGGAGTTGGCCTCTAGTGTTGTACGCCACATCCCCATTGAAGTTGATCTTCTTGTCTGAAAGACAAGATCAGTGCTTTCAAGCAGGTTGTCACCAAATTTAAGTTCAGGATGTTTAGGAAGAACATTTCTGACATTTAGCTCAATAATAATAATAATGAGACTAAACCTAGTTTTACTGGGTTGAGCACTTTGACATGAAAGATACTGGAGAACAATAAAGCAATTTCTTGAACCCATGATTCCCGTGGGAGATGAGAGTCGAGGGAAATAAATCGCTCACATGGAATATGAGTAAATCAGATAAAGATGAGATCTCCACTGATATGTGTGATCAAATCTGAAGAGCATCACACAGATTCCAAATGCCAGAATGTGCCTTTGAAAGGAATACAAAAACATGAGTCATTTTGTTTTCTGGACTGCTTCTGCATTTCACAAAGAACAGACAGTGAAGGAAAAAGACGTGGTGAAAGAAGCCTGCTGACGCTCATTTAGCAGGAAGAGAACTGATATTGATTGAAGTCCAACACAGTGTCGCTTTTAAAAGGAACCTTGGCCAGTATGTGTGATGTAGAGAAGATGGAGTCTGAAAAAATGTTAATAAATTAGTTCAAACATTTCAAAGAAAAGCTGACCAGGATGGAGTGGGGATGGCTCTGACCGTGTCCGCTCTAATGAAACAGGGAGGCTGAGCAGCTGTAGGCTCAGCAGCTCTTTCACATTAGCATCCATGAGTGTGTGAGTGTGACAGCTTCAAACTGCTGTTTTTCCAACTCTCAGTCTTCATTTTCCTTCACATTTGAATCTCCTGTAGATATGACAGAAATGTCTGCTCAAGTCTTTTAATTCTGCTCATTTTTAAATATTAATATATTTTAATATACTTTTAAATCAAGGCCTGGTCTTCACAGGACGCCCATCACTGACGTGTGTCAGTGGAGGCTGACTCACCTGACCTCCATTATCTAATCATGTCTCCCCTTTGAGGATGCTGCTGGGACCAGAGAGGAGCAGCTGCCTAACCAGAGTCACTGAAACACTGTGAATAAACAGTTCAGTGTTGGCAGTGCTGTGTGCCGTGGGTCCCTCATGTCACACAAAACACCTTTTGTAATAACAGCTCAAAGGTCTTCAGTCCACCTGGGTTTGAGAACTTTAAATTAGCAGAGTTAGAAGTTAGCATGGCGTTAGCTGCTAGCGGCTAATGACCGGCACACGTGTGCAGGTAATAAAAGGACGGGAAATGTTTGTCGCGCTGTTGCACACACATTCGTTACAATTTGACCAACATACAAATGGCCTGCATTTGTATAGCGCTTTACTAGTCCCTATGGACCCCAAAGCGCTTTACACATCCAGTCATCCACCCATCCACACACTGGTGATGGCAGCTACATTCAGTGTTGCCAACTCCTCAGTAAGGAAAATCGCTGTTGGTTGTCCTAAAAGTCGCTAGAAGTCGCTAAATGACGTCATCGCCTAATTTGCATAATTGGTCATGCTAATCTAATTGTAACCTACGTTGTTGGAGAGAGAAATAACATCGTGGAAGAGACATAAAGTGAGTAAAAAACGTCCTAAATACATTTAGAGTTTATTTAGAACTACAAATTAAATTTCTTTTAGCAATTATTGTTTTTTTAAGTCACAATTCCAACCCTGCTCCTTTACCCGGGCTTGGACCGGCAAAAGTGACCCGAAATAGGCGCTCTGGTGGAGTTACTCTGTGTGTGTGTTTATAAGTAGTTTTAAACCTTGTGATCCACAAAACAGCAAAAGAGTAAAAGAGTAAAAGAAGAACTGACTGTGTTACAGCACCCGCTGCTTGTTGAGAGTAAAAGCGATACGCGCTTTCACGTCTTTTTTTTTCAGACCCCTTAGCGACTTTTTTTCTAAAAAAATTCGCTAAGGGGTCTGAAAACTCGCTAAATATAGCAACAAAGTCGCTAAGTTGGCAACACTGGCTACATGTAGCCACAGCCACCCTGGGGCGCACTGACAGAGGCGAGGCTGCCGGACACTGGCGCCACCGGGCCCTCTGACCACCACCAGTAGGTAACGGGTGAAGTGTCTTGCCCAAGGACACAACGACCGAGACTGTCGGAGCCGGGGCTCGAACCGGCAACCTTCTGATTACATGACGAACTGCCAACTCCTGAGCCACGATCGCCCATGTACATAATAAGCTAATACTCCTGCATGCTGTAGACTAGTGTACACTGTACACCTACTTACTGGTTTTAGTTGCGTCTTCCGATTAATTTGAGTGTTTCTCTCACAGCTCTGCAGGAGGTAAAAAATGTGCGTGCTCTTTTGTGAGCTCGTTCCCGCTTTGTAACCAGAGCGCTCTGCTGTCAAGGGCGATCACTGGTTAATGGTAGTCATGTGACTGATATAAGTCAGATCCTTTATTTAGCTAAATTGTGATTAATAGTTAAATGTTATTGTCGAGGGGCACAGGC